>NC_064626.1:181558211-181861378 GCF_023864275.1 Schistocerca cancellata
AAGTAGCTCCTCAGTTTTCCTCACAAGAACTGAGTGCACCCCGCTTGTCAACAGTGCTCGGCAGACGGATGGTCACCCATCCAAGTGCTAGCCCAGCCCGACAGCGCTTAGCTTCGGTGATCTGACGGGAACCGTTGGCACACTTACTTGTCCATAGACGCAACGTAACTCATTAGATTGTTTACGTGTAGATAGTAATTTCAATACGCCAGTAGAATGGTTATCGTAGTCACCGTCATCGACTTCATCATAAATGCAGGAAACATACGATGATTCTAGTGTTTCCTCCTTACTTCTCATTTTACTTTCCTTTTTGTTTGGCTGTTCAGTAAAGTGGCCGCGCGGTTAGAGACGCCATGTCACGGATTGCGCGATCCCACCCGACAGATGTTAGAGTCCTCCGGGGCATGGGTGTGTATGTTGTTCTTACCAAAAGTAAGTCTAAATTGTGTGCTAGTCTAGGGGCCGATGACCTCAGCAGATTGGTCCCTTAGGAAATCACATATATTTGAACAAAGTGCCCGTGTTCACCACTTTCGTCGTTGTTCTTCAGCCTAGTTTGTTGTTCCGTTACTTTATTATTCACTTCAATTTCTTTTTCATGGCGGCGCGCACCGCTACTCTTTCAATGCACATTAACCTAGTCTACTGTTGCATACTGAAGTTGTGCATTTTAACCTGTTTATACAGCAAAACCACACAACAATATAAAGATTCCTTGGTTTTAATAATATATTTACATAAAAGTAAATCAGTAACAACTGTAAGCGTGCCTTTTTATTTTCTGACTCCTGCAAATAACAAGAAACTGGTCTGTTTTGTCTGCCTCACATTCATGCATTCCCTGTTTAAATTGTGCCTGTTTTTTCACATTCATGCCTTCCCTGTTTAAATTGTGCCTGTTTTTTTCCCTGTGTGTTAAAGGGATCAGAAGAGGGTATCACCCATCGGAAGTCGTCGTTTTGCTCACAAGCTTCAAATACTGTGTAAGTAGGCTGATTAGGTTTTCTTATTGATAACGCCACGTGGCGATCTGTATGAAAATCACTGGCTGTGCTGTGTGCAGTCTGTGGCTAGTTTGCATTGTTGTCTGCCATTGTAGTGTTGGGCAGCGGCAGCTGGATGTGAACAGCGCGTAGCGTTGCGCAGTTGGAGGATGATGATGATGTTTGGTTTGTGGGGCGCTCAACTGCGTGGTTATCAGCGCCCGTACAATTTCCCAACCTTTGCTCAGTCCAATTTCGCCACTTTCCTGGATGAGGATGAAATGATGAGGACAACACAAACACCCAGTCATCTCGAGGCAGGAGAAAATCCCTGACCCCGCCGGGAATCGAACCCGGGACCCCGTGCTCGGGAAGCGAGAAAGCGCAGTTGGAGGTGAGCCGCCAGCAGTGGTGGATGTGGGGAGAGAGATGGCGGAGTTTTGATAATTTGTAATACTGGATATTATGAACTACTATATATATTATGACTGTTAAGGTAAATACATTGTTTGTTCTCTATTATCATGTTTCAATTGCTAACTATGCCTATCAGTAGTTAGTGCCTTCTGTAGTTTGAATCTTTTATTTAGCTGGCAATAGTGGCGCTCGTTGTATTGCAGTAGTTCGAGTAACGAAGATTTTTGTGAGGTAAGTGATTTGTGAAAGGTATAGTTTAATGTTTGTCTGGGCCGTTCTTTTGTAGGGATTTTTGATAGTCAAATTGCGTTGCGCTAAAATTATTGTGTGTCAGTTTAAGCACAGTCGTGTATAAATTGTTCTAAGGGGTCGTTTCAACTGAATACACACGGTTGTCTGATACGGACAATATTCTAACTCTGCATATGCAGCTCAGAATCAACAGACACGCTAATTCAACTCACACAACAAATTTCAGTCCGGTTTTTGTAAACACCACAGCACAAACTGCGGTGTCGTAAGCACAGCACGCACCACCATGCAGCACCACAGGCGTCGATAGTTCGTCTACCCACTCCAGAGACGGCGTGTGGCCCAGCGACTGCGGCACCAAGAAGTCGCAGCGGTGGCTCCATCCAAAGAAGTTTATTTATATCACGTAATTTTATGGCTATGGCCCCCCGTCGGGCAAACCGTTCGCCGGGTGCCGGTCTTTCAAGTTGACGCCACTTCGGCGACCTGCAGCCGATGAGGATGATAGGATGATAATGAGGACAGCACAACACCCAGTTCCTGGGCGCAGAAAACTCCCCGACCCAGCTGGGAATCGAACCCGGGCTCAGAGGATTGATAATCCGTCACACGGACCATTCAGCTCCCGGGAGCGGACAGCCAGAGAAGTGATACGTGCCGGCGACACAGCAGAGCGAGCAGTTCCAAGACAGCTCGACTACCGAGAAGACCGGCATCTACTTATGTGCTTAGCGCCGGCATCGTCTGCTTATAGCAAGTCCACACCAGTCCGACTTCAGTGATCATTCTAGTGGGACATGAACAGTTTACCATCTAGCCTTAGCTTCTGGAGTTGTAGCTGAACTTCAGAATCTACTGACTGAGCTGATTTGAGCAAAGCTGAGTATTCGTAAAGAACAGTTTGTGTCCTCGTCAGTATTCGTTATCAGCGTTTCAGTGTTCTCCTCGTTCTCCTCTCATAGTGTTTCCCTCAGCGCACTGCAAACAGTTCAGGGCGGCGACGAGTAAAGTCTCCTTCTGTGATTGCATCAAAAGTACGATACAACACGAGCGCTACACTAACTAAAGTAACTGATAACCTGGAGCAGACAAGTTACGTGAGTACCATACGCTACATCTACTTCCTGAGTGGTCTTGCATCCTGTACCTCGCGTCAGGTGTCAAGTGCATGTTACCGAATTATCATCACCTAAGCACACTTGGTCTCGCTTATATAGCATCCTAGCTGTGTTCATCCATAAATTAGAAACATTCGCAGATTAATTCGTCTATTGGAGTTATCCGCCTCCGAAACCAGCTACCCTGCACTCTGCGCACAAACCAACTTCACGTTGCATTCACTGAAGCACTTCTTCTCGTCATCATTATAATCTTTCCCTAACGAAATTCACACATATGACTAATTCTCTCTCCCAAATAGTAAAGCTGGTGCCTCCATCTTCTCCCACTTAGACTCCTTTACCTTTTCGTTTCCCAGTCATTCACGTTACTTTCTTTCCCTCTCTCTTCATTAATTGTGTTCCATCACTTTCCTCTTCTCCTCCATCTACCATCCCTTATCCCACGTACGTATATGATTTTCTGCTACGGTTCTGCAAATCGATGCAACCTCTGAGGCCGTCCCCTCAACGCTCATAAATATCCAAATGGCACAGCAGCATCTCGTAAGCTGTTCGGCCAACAAATCCAACGCCTTTAGGACACAGGTACTCTTGGACCTCAAAAACCGCGCGGTCTAGGGGGCCTTGTCACGACCTGCGTGGCTCCTCCCGCCGGAGGTTCGAGACCTCCTTCGCCATGGGTGTGTGTGTGTTGTCCTTAGCGTGGTTTAAGCTAGATTAGTGTGTAAGCCTAGGGACCGATGACCTCAGTAGTTTGGTCCCATAGGATCTTACCACAAATCTCCAATTTTGGGCCTCAAAAGCTAAACAGTCCGAGGCCTCTGTCACTGCGCACGCCTGCAGTGGAGGAAGGTGCGCAGCGTTTAATGGAAGAAAATCTTCGAGCAATAGTGTTACAATTGGCGGCAGAGGAATGCGTGAGTAATCCTCTTGTTTGAGCGGTACACCATGAACAATTGCTGTACTTCAAAAGACAGCGTGATTCTTTACACAGGCGAATGCCATACCATCGGTAAAAATGGAAATGTCGTGTGGCTAGGACCTCCCGTCGGGTAAACCGTTCGCCTGGTGCAGGTCTTTCGATTTGACGCCACTTCGGCGACCTGCGCGTCGATGGGGATGAAATGATGATGATTAGGACAACACGACACCCAGTCCCTGAGCGGAGAAAATTTCCGACCCAGCCGGGAATCGAACCCGGGCCCTTAGGATTGACAGTCTGTCACGCTGACCACTTTTTTGTTTGTTTGTTTGTTTTTAATCTCATTTTGTTCGCTTTCTTTCGTTGCATCTGCTCGGGGCGGACGTCGTAAGCCATCCGTTTAAGTTCGTTGTTGATCGATTAACTCAGTTTTTTTATTACAGAGGGCTGCCAACCCTCTGACCGAGCACGCTATAATGGAAACCTTTCACTCGAGGTAGGATTGAACCAAGGACCTTTCGTTGCGCAGCTGCTCACGCTAACCACGGGATCACGGCGCTCCTCGTCACTCAGCTACAGGGGCGGACATAACCATCGGTGGTCGTCACGTTGAACAATGTATAACTGCGTCTACATTCTTTATTTTATTTCCTTACTCATTTTCTCCCGCCGCTTAACTTCACTACGGTGGCAAAAACTCACTCACAAGGCACATTAAGATTTGAAAAAATGCCATGATTACCGCTTAGAGCTGCTGATAAAATTGTTTAGTTAACAACTCATTTCGGTCGGCAAAGAATCAATCAGTTGTGAAAAGCATTTGCTGCATCATATTATGCGAATATAAAATCATTGCCATCAGATAATAGAGCTATGAATTCGTCACTGTTGTCATATGGTAACATAAATTACATATTCAACATACGAACTATGCTAGGCAGTGCACTCCTTCATGTTACGTCACAAATCGGTGCTAATGCTATGAAAGGATGCGTACCACATACACAATTGAGTGTAATTTTTCCACCGTAATGAAGTAAAGTATCGGGTGAAAATTAGTGAGAATGTGCAATAAAGTAAAGTATACATAGTTGAAGCGGTTCAACGTGACGACCATCGATGGCAGTGAGGTCTATGTGACATGCATCGGTTCATAGCGTTAACGCCGATTGCTTATATAACATGAAAGAGTGAGGCGCCTAGCACAGTCTACATGTTGACGATGTAATTTATATTATGGCGTGACAACAGTGACAAATTCATGGTTTGGTTATCTGACGACGTTGTTTTCCTATTCGCCTATTATGATGCTGTAAATGCCTTTAAGAAGCTGATGATGGTCTGTCGACCGAATCTGCTATTTATATAAGGAACTTTATCATCTGCTGAGGCAGTAATAAAGACATTTACAAACAGATACGACGTGTGAGGCACCGTCTCCTGAAAACACCCTAAAATCCATGCACATACACAAAGCAGGGCAATTGTATACATTGTAAAATATGATAGTTTCTACTGACTACAACTGTATTATTACTTGCTGCTGATTGGTTTATTGCCGGATGCAAAATATTTTATCTTTTTAATGGACCACTAGTTAATACGTATTATACGGATTATGATTATTAGTGTTCTAGAACAACCAAATAACTAATAATATATTACGAAGAGTTCGACTGATGCTGCTATTTCTACCTTCTTCATTTTACACAAGTCTACACTAAAATGATTACTGGCGCTATTGAGTGACAAACTCAAAGAGATTTACCGGAAATCATGAATAAATTCGGAGAAGTATTTGTAGAAACAATTATTATTTTCATTTGTGCACTATCGCCGTTTTCCAGTCACACCTGATTGCAACGCCCATGCCGGCCGGTGTGGCCAAGCGGTTCTAGGCGCTTCAGTCTGGAACCGTGCGACCGCTACGGTCGCAGGTTCGAATCCTGCCTCGGGCATGGATGTGTGTGATGTCCTTAGGTTAGTTAAGTTTAAGTAGTTCTAAGTTCTAGGGAACTGATGACCTCAGATGTTAAGCCCCATAGTGCTCAGAGCCATTTCAACCATTGTTTTGCAACGCCGCCTTCCTTATTAAGCGGAAATGACACAGAAAACAATTACATGTGCAAATCTTTCACAAAAACGTTGCTAGGAAATCAATCATTCCTCACCGCAAGTCAATGAAAACACATTCTTCCATCATTTACAGCTGACAATATCTTTTGTTGATTGCGTTCCAAATCATCTACAAATTTTAGCAATAACATTATGTAACAACTTAACCGCTGTTCAGTTTGTTCTTTATAGAGCAAATGGCTTCGGTTCGAGACCATTTTCCAGCAACGATATTTGTTGACAGCAGGTGTCACGTACATGTGTCAAATAACATACTGACAAAACGAATCTACTTCTGCATGTCTAAACATTATTTATAAATATTATATTTTTCAAATTGCTTGGATATTGTATAAATCTTGCTGTTAAGAATTATCTGTGCTGAATAATGGTCTCTGACCGAAACCGGCCAAACAATAAAGAACAAATTGAAGAGAAGGTTCAGGTGTTACATAATGTCCTTTCTCAATTTACCCCTCACGCATTAGCTTCTCTATGATCATAAACCGCTTCAGAATACCAACCACATTAATTACCTGGAATTAGTCGCTCTTCATGTTAATACAGTACATTACTTTCACTATCTGTTAGTCCTCGAATCGTTAAAATCCTCATTTTCACACATCCGATGTCCAGAAAATCTCATGCCATTCCTCTATCTCTACTCGATGTCCTTCAACAGTTTCTCTGTCTTTACACAGTGATTAATCAGCCAGGGCATAACATCCACACAAAAGAAATGCACATGTACAACACTTACACAAATACAAATGTATATAATTCAGGTAAAATAGATAATATTAATTAAAGACAAAAACTGTCTACAAGGTAATCGAACCGGTAATGAGTACAATCAGGAAGAAACGCATTTCATTTTTCGGAGATCTAATGAGAACTCTAGAGAACAGGATCATCATTAGAATAACAGAAAAATTGTGGAATAGTAAGTAAAATGGATTACAGAAATCAGGGAAGATATGGCTGACCTAAGAAACAAAAGTGACAAAGCCAGGAAACTCACAGACAAACAAACGAGAATGCAAACGAGGATCAACAAAAAGACAACAGGAAGGGTGATTTCCCATGAAGGAAGAAGGATGAGATCCGAGAGAATGAAGAGGTACTGGTCTGATAGGAAACTGAAAAATTCTTTGTATAAAGTTGGCAAAAGTGGTCCAATGGAGGCCATAAAATGTAAATAAATAAATAAATGACAAAAATAGAAAGAAAAAACTTAACACACGCGGAAAAATCTGTTACACCTTCCTATCAACACAGGTTCACGAATGGACATCACGTTGAGTCCTTACATTGGATGCGTGTTTACATCTCAGAAAGTATGTGTTTCCGGGCCCATGATTATTGGGCCTTTCTCGATGAGCAGTACTCACCAAGGAAAAGCATGCGTTTCCGGACCCATGTTAGATGGACATTTTTCCAATAAACATGGGTCCGGATACGCATGCTTTTTGCAACATGTGCACTTCCTCATTGGAGAGGTTCATCCTGACGTCCACTCATGACACTTGTTACGGAAGTACTCAACGCGACGTCCGTCCGTGACAATGTATCGCTGTGCCCTTCGACGTAAGGAATCACGCACTATTTAAAACACACCCGGTTGTTTCTGTAAGTTGGTTGGTTGATTTGGGGAAGGAGACCAGACAGCGTGGTCATCGGTCTCATCGGATTAGGGAAGAAGTGGAAAGGAAGTCGGCCGCGCCCTTTCAGAGGAACCATCCCGGCATTTGCCTGGAGTGATTTAGGGAAATCACGGAAAACCTAAATCAGGATGGCCGGACGCGGGATTGAACCGTCGTCCTCCCGAATGCGAGTCCAGCGTCTAACCACTGCGCGACCCCGCTCGGTGTTTCTGTAAGTGTTCGCATGCACTGAAGACGCGATCCTGTAGAGCACGGACTTGGTTGACGAGTGGCATAGACTAACGCATTAGTGTCCCCATAACCAAAAATCTAGAGGATCGAAGTCTGCGAAAGGTGAGGCCAAAGTGTGAAGCCTCCCCGACCAATACAGCGGTCCTGAAATGTCAGAGAGAAATGTACATGGACATCGCGGTGGAAATGTACTGGTGCGCCTTCGTGCGTAAATCACAGCTGTAGTCTTTGCTAACATCACATTCCCTCCTGCAAGATACGTTAAGAAGAAATTGATTATAATGAACCCAATTTAACCTTTGTGGTATGATGTATGGCCCTACTAACTTAACGCTAACAACGCCTGCCCATATATTGCTGGAGAAAGGATGTGGATGTCCTCTTCTTGCAACTGCATAACGATTCTCATTAGCCAACATGTGGCCATTACGCCATCTGTTGTGAGCTTCACCTCGTCGGTAAATAAAGTCTTCGACCAAAACAAAGGATCGTCAGCACACTTTTCCAAGAGCCATTGACAGTACTGGAATCTGCTGCGGAGGTCTTCTGGCCTGAATGCGCTGAGATGGTATGGACACAGCAATTGTTCACGTAGTACCATCAAGACAAGTGGATGACTCACAACTTCTGCTGCTGCCAGTTGCCGCGCATTGGTTCCACGTCTTTCGTGTAGTGTAGGTAGTGAAGCAACTTATATCACTTAATAAAAGCAAGTCCTTCGGTCGAGATTGTGTACCATTTAGGTTTCTTTCAGTGTATGTTGATGTAATAGCTCCATACTTGACAATCATACACAACCGCCCACTCGACGAAAGATCCGTACGCCAAGACTGGAGACTTGCACTGCTCAAACCATTATTCAAGAAAGGCAATAACAGTTATGAACTAAATTACAGGCCCATATCGTTAACGTCGATATGGAGCAGTATTTTTGAACATATATTGTGTTGGAACTTTATGAATTACCTCGAAGAGGACGTTCTACTGACACATAGTTAACACGGATTTAGAAAACATCGTTGTCTTGAAATACAGCTACCTTTTTATTCACACAAAGTTTTGACTGCTGTCGACAAGAGAGTTCAAATGGATCCCGTATTTCTAGATTTCCTGAAGTTTTTTGACAAAGTACCTCATAAGCGGGTTTTAATCAAATTGCGAGCTTATGGAATATCGTCTCAGTTACGCGACTGGATTCGTGATTTCCTGTCAAAGAGATCACAGTTCGTAGAAACTGATGAAAAGTCATAGAGTAAAACAGAAGTGATTTCTGGCGTTCCCCAAGGTAGTGTTATAGATCCTCTGCTTGTCCTTATCTATATAAGCAATATAGGAGAGACAATCTGAGCAGCAGTGTTAGGTTGTCTGCAGATGATGTTATCGGTTGGCGTCTAACAAACTGATCAGAAGATCCAAACGTATTGGAAAGCTATTTAGAAAAGGTATCTGAATGGTGCGAAAATGGGCAATTAACTCTAAATAATGATAAGTGTGAGGTCATTCTCATGATTGCAAAAAAGAAATCGTTAAACTTCGGTATCACGATAAATCAGTCGACTCTAAAGGGCATAAATTCAAGTAAATACCTAAGATTTACAATTTAAATTGGAAAGAGCACATAGATAATGTGGGAAGACTCGAATAGATCTATAAGAGACTGTCGACACTACACTTGTCCGTCCTATTTTGGAATACTGCTGCGTGGTGTGGGATCCTTGCCAGACAGGATTAACAGAGTACATCTAGAAAGTTCAAAGAAGAGTAGCACGTTCTGTGATATGGAGAAACAGGGGAGAAAGTGTCACGGACATGATAAAGGACTTGGGGTGAGTATCATTAAAACGAAGGCGTTTCCAGTTGCGGTGGGATCTTCTCACGAAATTTCAGTCACCAAATTTCTCCTCCGATTGCGAGAATGTTTTGTTGACGCCGAACTACACAGAATGAAACGATCATCATAATAAAATAAGGGGAAACAGAGTTCGCACGGAAATATATAAGTGTTCGTTTTTTCCGCACGCTCTTCGAGAATTAATAATAAAGAATTATTGTGAAGATGGTTCGATGAACCCTCTGCAGGCATTTAAGTGTGATTTGCATATTTATCAAGTACACGTAGATGTTGGAATAGGCTTCTTCATCTGTGGTGCGCGGACTGACTGAGTCCGTCCACTGTTCATCTTGTGGGGTGCTAGAGGACCTGTGTCTTAAGAAGCTGAAAAAGTTGGTCGAACAGCTTATCGGACTGTACCCTGCGATTCAAACACAACAATTAAGTCATTTTTGTGAGTAGATACGACAGTACAATACATACCGAGCATTAAAAGTAATTTAACGCAAAATAACAAATATTAACAAGACGGAAACTACAGTACCTACAACACAACACAACTGCCTATAGACTACCCAGTGCTCAGACTGATGTGTACACTAGAGTGAGGCAATACAGAGAGACGTGTAAAGCAGTCAAACCTGTTGACAGATCACAGAATCAACTGCTGTGTCCACACAGTATTTGTTACGTCGATGTTTACCTTGTCTGTCACGGAGGCAGACATATTCACAACCAAACATCTTCGGGCACTATGGACAACTGTAGAGATCTCCGAAAATATTCCTTTCGGAACCCTTGCACATATTATTTTGAACTGCGGGCAACTGCAGCCAAATTTCCACATTTTTATAGGAAGGTAAGGTGTAACGATCTGGATATAGAAAGGTTTTTATTAAAACCACAATCCGTTTCACACCAGTTTGGGGGCGGTATCAGGTGATCTAAACAGGTATTACGTAGAAAGAAAGAAGGCCTCTTTTACAATTTCTCACTGTCTAAGTAAATATCGTTATATGGAGTGCAACAATCCTGTACATTAGCTTCTAACATAAATTACGTCTGTGGCATTATTTTACTCTGTCCTGTAGCCTCTCCCCGTCCTTCAGGTCACTGATAGACTAAAACGCGCTAGAAGCTTTTCTCGAATTGATATACAGGGTTTTACAAAAAAGGCACGGCCAAACTTTCAGGAAACATTCCTCACACACAAATAAAGAAAAGATGTTATGTGGACATGTGTCCGGAAACACTTAATTCCCATGTTAGAGCTCATTTTAGTTTCGTCAGTATGTACTGTACTTCCTCGATTCACCGCCAGTTGGCCCAATTGAAGGAAGGTAATGTTGACTTCGGTGCTTGTGTTGACATGCGACTCACGTTTTCTGTGAATGTTTGGGCAGGCATTGTTGGTGATGTCTTGATTGGGCCCCATGTTCTTCCACCTACGCTCAATGGAGCACGTTATCATGATTTCATACGGGATACTCTACCTGTGCTGCTAGAACAAGTGCCTTTACAAGTACGACACAACATGTGGTTCATGCACGATGGAGCTCCTGCACATTTCAGTCGAAGTGTTCGTACGCTTCTCAACAACAGATTCGGTGACCGATTGATTGGTAGAGGCGGACCAATTCCATGGCGTCCACGCTCTCCTGACTTCAACCCTCTTGACTTTCATTTATGGGGGCATTTGCAAGCTCTTGTGTAAGCAACCCCGGTACCAAATGTAGAGACTCTTCGTGCTAGTATTGTGGACGGCTGTGATACAATACGCCATTCTCCAGGGCTGCATCAGCGCATCAGGGATTCCATTCGACGGAGGGTGGATGCATGTATCCTCGCTATGGAGGACATTTTGAACATTTCCTGTAACAAAGTGTTTGAAGTCACGCTGGTACGTTCTGTTGCTGTGTGTTTCCATTCCATGATTAATGTGATTTGAAGAGAAGTAAAGTAAGCGTTTCCGGACACATGTCCACATAACACATTATCTTTCTTTGTGTGTGAGGAATGTTTCCTGAAAGTTTGGCTGTACCTTTTTGTAACACCCTGTATAGGAGGAAGTGTCGCTAAAACAAGATCAACCAAGTATTTGGTGCGGAGAGAATAAAATAAGCCCAACAAAGCGTGCGAGAAAATGTCTAAGCATCAGTAAAAGCGTACGACATTAGGGGGAGGCGATGTGGGTACGGTCGCAAGGAACACAGAACTAGCTATGCAGATAGCCATGAGCAAAATTTCACTGGCCGCGGTATCCAAAAACTGAGCGAGATGGCGCTAGAGAAAGTGGGGCTAGTTCACAGAACGGCGGGGCGTGAAAGAGGGAAAGGTGCTGTACGTAAAAATAAATTACAATTTAAATCACCATGTGGATGTAAAGCTAAAAATGATTCAAATGGCTCTAAGCACTATAGGACTAGACTTAAAACTACTTAAACCTAAATAACCTAAGGATATCATACACATCCACGCCCGAGGCAGGATTCGAACCTGCGACTGTAGCTGCAGCGCGGTTCCAAACTGAAGCGCCTAGAACCGCTTTTTTTTTTTTTTTTTTTTTTTTTTGCTGGAAACGCACTGCTGGCTGACCGTACACTGGCAGTGCAACGTGCGCGCTGCCCCATTTTTTTTTATTTTTTTTTTTTTTACATTTTTATTGTATTTTACTAAAACATACATTTCAAGTTCAACAGTACAATTAATGATTAAACCATTGGCAACATTAAAAAAAAGAACCAGTTTTAAACTATTTTTATGCTAAATATGTCTAATACTGTAATAATGGTAAAACAAACTTTAATAGTGGGTTACAGTAAAAACTTTGCTCAAGATAACTGAGATTATTCTAAGGTGCAAACTATTGTCACTCAATCACTGGGTTTGTCTTCAAAGTTTAATTCACTGTTTAATTTGTAAACTGTCCATTGAATAAAAAATAATAGCATATTTAATACCAGTTTTCTTGACTATGAACCAGTTTAAATACAATCCAATTAAACACATACAAAAAAAAAAGAAAAAAGAAAGTTCCGGAAGCAAGGTTAAAGTAAATAATAATAAGGAACCAAGTGACTTTTATTTTTCTTCTGTTCGTTCTCGTTCAAGGTGTTGTAGTGGTTTCACATATTTAACCAACACCCATTCTTTCAAAAATGATCTTCAGCATGTTGCCATAGTGCTTCTTGTGGTTGCGATACGTTTTGATTTTTGCATATTCACACTTCATGTAAACGCGGAATTCTATCTCGTTGTCCGACCCAAGTGAGTGGATGACATAACTAACATATTTTCCCAGTAACCAGCTAATGGCGTTGGTTTTTAATTTCGGAAAGTATGTCATGTCCCGTCTCAGGAGGAGCGACGGCGTTATATATTGCGTAGAGGATCTGGTGAGAAAGGCGATTTGTTGCCTGATCCAATTCCAGTTATGCACATTGCCACCACAGGTGAATCTGTGGCTGAGTGTATCCACCAGATTGCATTTTCCACAAAGGTGTGTCTGGTTTAAACCGATCCCATATAGTCTCTCGTTGGTGCTGATGACATTATTAACTGTTTTGTACCATGCGGAAATAGCGTCTGTAGATAGCCCGGCATAGTTGATGTTCCGCCATACAGCTTTCCAGTCACAATTTGGGAATTTCGTTTCAATTTTGTTTCTACCCTCATTTAACTTCCTTTCAAGTATGATGTCGCGCGCTGTGATACGTGTGTTGCTTCTGATTTCGTCACTAAGATAACTTGCTTCGAGGAAAAAGTTCCTCACATACTGCAGACGGGCATTAATCCTTCGCACATCAATCGGTGCTTGCAGGCTATGGGGTGTCACAGCCTCAAAGAGCTTCGCGGTTATACATTGTGGAAGTTCTCTGAGTATATGGAAAGTCCGTTTGAGGAAGAGAGCAGACGCTTTATTGCGAATATCCACCAAACCGAGGCCCCCGTTTCTGACATCCAGTATAACCGTAGTCGCACCAACCCTGAATATGTCTCCACGCCATAAATAATTGGTAACAGTGGACATGATCCCTTTCGCTACTAGTTTAGGGATTGGAAATACCTGCGCAGTGAAATACGCTTTAGACAAAACGCAGGAGTTGATGAATCTGACTTTTTGTACCAGGTCCATAGTTCGATGGATGTTCTCCATTACAGCACCATGAACTTTCCTCCTAGTTTCCGTCCAGTTAAAAGCAGCCATCCGCATCGGACATGCCATTAAGGTGATTCCCAAAGTTTTATGTTTGTTGTCTTGTTTTGCCCATGCCAGTCGAAGGTGATCTAGGCCCCGTAGATTCAATATTTGACTTTTGTTTTCATTTGCGGTCGCTCCCGACGCTAGACAATATCTTTGGATTTCTCTTTCCAGTGTAACTGTCTCCTCCTTATTCCTTATTACAACGCCCACGTCATCAGCATAAGCTCGTATGACAGTTTTCTCACCACTCAATGTTATGCCTGTTAATCTTGGGTGGACAGTGCGGAGGAAGGGCTCTAATGATACTGAAAATAAAAATATTGATAAGGGACTGCCCTGTGGAACCCCTCGCCTTATCTGTATGGGTTTAGATGTTTGGCCGTTGATTGCAATTTTCGCATTTACACCTGTTGCAATATTCCTTAGCATGTTCACAATCTGGGGGTGGAAAGCCATTCTTGAAAGCGTCGCAAAGAGGTATCTATGACTAACGCGGTCAAAAGCTTTGTTGAAATCGATAAAGATTAAAGCACATTTTATACTTGTCACTGAGGTAATTGCAATGAAGTCTCTGTATGCAGATAGACTTTCGAATATCGTTCTGGTCGGAGAGCAAGATTGGTGATGACTCAATATTTTGTTGGAAAAGGCAGAGAGTCTTTTGTTGATAATACGCGAAATTATTTTGTAATCAGAATTTAGTAGCGAAAGAGGCCGAAAATTGTTTAAGTTGGTTTTGCCTTTACTCTTAGGAATCAGTACTATTTTACTTTCCTTAAACTCTGCAGGGACCGTTTTTCCGTTCAGGACCTCATTTGCCATGGAAGTGATCTTATCCCCAATTATAGACCAGTAGCGGGCATAAAACTCCACAGGGAGGCCATCAAGTCCCGGAGATTTTTTGAGAGGTGAGTTACGCACTGCCTCATGCACTTCATCTTTAGTAATAGGTGACAGGATGTCATCGTTGTCTGTTCCCGACAATTGTGGACCTAAAATAGTGAGAAAGTCCTCGAGAGCTGCATCTTCCACTGTGGTAGGGGCATATAAGGTTTCATAGTACCTGTGGACTTCGTCCAGTATTTCTTTCTGGCATGTGAGCTTTGTACCAGTATGCGTCTGGACTTCATCAATAAAAGTTTGATGTCTATTTTTAGCATGCCGCACCAAGTGATACAGAGAAGCTGTTTCATCTGCTATGACTGATGTGGCTTTCGATTTAATTTTTAGTCCCTCCATCTGTTGCCGTTTAATGCTTAATAACTTGGCTTTTATTTTTTTGATATCATTCAGACGAATTACGTCATCATGTGCCTGTTTATATAAGTCTCTTAAAACCTTATAATAAAACTCCATTGTATTCCTCAACTCCCTGCGCCTCGCTGCACTATACTGCATGACAACTTTCCGCAGCCTTGGTTTAGCCCTCCTTGTCCACCAGTCAATGACTGTTGGGTGCTTGTCTACTGTGCGGAGGCACATAGTCCACGCAAACCTTATTTCCTGTTCCAGTTCTTCGTCAGTTAAAACAGAGATATTTAAGTTCCATTGGCCTCTGAATCGACGGGTTGGCTGTACACTTAGATTAAAGCAAGTTAAAAGTGTACTGTGATCGCTAAAATACACTGGAATAGTCTCAACGTTTAATAAATAATTTTGCAAATTTGATGACACGTAAATTCTATCTAGTCTGCTGCGAGAGTGGCTGGTTATATACGTGAACCCGACTGACGTCGGGTGCTGAAGTTCCCACACATCCTTAAGGTGTAGATCACTTACTAACTTTTTTAACTGTGGCGAGTAGTTGAAGTTGGGTTGTTGATCTTTCTGGTTTAAAACACAGTTAAAATCTCCACCTATTATAAGAGAACACGGATTTTTCCTCAATAAATAAATCAGTTCATCTTGAAAAAACTTCGCACGATCCAATTTGTGGGAAGTTCCTGATGGGGCGTAAAGGTTAATCACTGTCACATCGAAAATTTTTATGCCTATTGCTCTTCCTGATTCTAGTCGTTCGATTTCAGTCACCGGAATGCCTTCCCTTATAAGAATGGCTGTACCGATATTGGCTTCCGTAGAAACATTAACAATTTCAAAAAAGCCTGGATCCGAAATTCCGCTATCGCAACTTCTTGTAGCAACGCGATATCTGTTCCGGACTGGTACAAGAATTCTTTTAGTGCTGCCAATTTCAAGGGTGACTGTATTTTATTAATGTTAATAGTAGTAATGCTATAAGCTTGCAGCACAGACATACCGGAAGAAGCTATTTGGGATGAGGTTCGGTATGATTATAGCAGCAAACGTGCTTCCCTACAAGGCACGATCTTTACAAGCTGTGTGCCCATTACATGTACTAACTGCCTAGAAAAATTTGCACTGCTTTTAAACAAATAGCTTGAGAAGAAAAGTATCCTGAAATCCTGACAACGCATTCCTATAAGTCACTGTGGCCATTCCCTTTCTCCTCGTCAGTGTTGGCCCTGATGACTTCATATTTAATATTCTTTTTCTTGATGTCTTTCTTCTCTGGTGTGACTTTCGCTTGATGACGCGTGACAGCAAGACCCGGTGTCTGTCGCAGCCGCCGGCGGTGGCTGAATGGGGCAACGGCCGTGGCTTGCGAGTCGTCAATGTTTGGTTCCGGCGTGGTGTCTGTTGTGTTGTTTTGCTGGCGAGGCGGTGATGCTTGTGTATTTCCTCCTTCGGCGCGGCGTTGCGCTTCGGAGTCAGCAGGTTCTTTACCTGGTACTTCCTCGTACGGTTCGCACTGTATGGGTTGTGCACTTGATGCGGTTATTTCAGCCGTGACCTCAGGCTCAGGGTCACATTTCCGTGAAAAATCACTACCCGCTGGGTCACTATCTGTTCGTGGCGGTGTAAGTCCTTGGGCGGAAGTGGGAGCCACATCGACCTTCATTCCATCTCCTTTTTCCACTTCCAACAGATCTTCAGGACTGGGCTTCGGCCTCCTGGCAACGGGTGTTTCACAGGAAGAGTCTTCATCAACATTTCTTTCAGTGTCCTCTAGAGGACGCTTTTTTGTGGGAATCTCGCTGTCACGGGACGGAATTTCAGCACTTAGTGCAGGTTTTAAAGACCGAAAGTCATTAACATTAAGTGCAACATTTTCAGAGGTAGTAACAGGATCCACGACCGCCGCCGGCTCTGTTGTATTACTGGCTGGCAACAAATCGTTGAGTGCCAATTTCCGGCGTTGCGTAAGGTTATTTGTTAGCACAAATACACGGTGAGGGCAGTCCTGACGGAAGTGACCAGACTCGTTACATACATGACATGTAGGGGTTTGCCCTGAGTACATAACATGCGCCTTGTGCCCGTCTACAAAGATGTGGGAGGGAATGTTTGCTTTCACTTCCATCTCCACGGAGCGAATGCCGTTAAAGCACTGCAGCTTGAAATGCGAAGCCCACCTTTCGTTGACTATTTGCCTGACAACCCCATACTTTGAAAGGACATCTTTAATTTTCGAATTGTCTACTTCTATGGGAATATTCAAAACCCTAACATTCCTAATTACAGAATCGGAATTCCGGAGTTTGACAGTACTTTTAGTACCATCACGGTGTATAAATTCCGTTTCATAACCAAATTTTGCCAGAAAGCGGTCTACACTCGCGGAATCGTTAAACTTTACAAAAGTGCAGTATTCATCAGAGTCCAGCTGCATGGTATGAACAGATTCAGAATGAAGGCCAATTACCTCGGTAATCCAGTCGTGTATTTCAAGTGCAGAGGGCTGTACTCGACGGGTGTACTTGTCGAAGGTGAAAATCACGGTGTTTTTTCTCACGGAGTTTGCCATGGTGTTCTGCAGCGAAGAAATCTCGGACAACGCCGAAATCCCAACGGCACTTCGTAGAAAGATGACACGAAAGAAGACCAAATGCTCAATTGATAACGCTTAATTCACGTGCAAAACGTAAATAAACGAGCACAAAACACGAAAACACTGGCGTAAACACTGAACGTTCACGGAGCAAACTTGAGGAGCGTGCGACCGCTGCGGCAGCTAAAACCAGACTGGTACGCTGGTACGTTCTGTTGCTGTGTGTTTCCATTCCATGATTAATGTGATTTGAAGAGAAGTAAAGTAAGCGTTTCCGGACACATGTCCACATAACACATTATCTTTCTTTGTGTGTGAGGAATGTTTCCTGAAAGTTTGGCTGTACCTTTTTGTAACACCCTGTATAGGAGGAAGTGTCGCTAAAACAAGATCAACCAAGTATTTGGTGCGGAGAGAATAAAATAAGCCCAACAAAGCGTGCGAGAAAATGTCTAAGCATCAGTAAAAGCGTACGACATTAGGGGGAGGCGATGTGGGTACGGTCGCAAGGAACACAGAACTAGCTATGCAGATAGCCATGAGCAAAATTTCACTGGCCGCGGTATCCAAAAACTGAGCGAGATGGCGCTAGAGAAAGTGGGGCTAGTTCACAGAACGGCGGGGCGTGAAAGAGGGAAAGGTGCTGTACGTAAAAATAAATTACAATTTAAATCACCATGTGGATGTAAAGCTAAAAATGATTCAAATGGCTCTAAGCACTATAGGACTAGACTTAAAACTACTTAAACCTAAATAACCTAAGGATATCATACACATCCACGCCCGAGGCAGGATTCGAACCTGCGACTGTAGCTGCAGCGCGGTTCCAAACTGAAGCGCCTAGAACCGCTTTTTTTTTTTTTTTTTTTTTTTTTTTTTTTTTTTTGCTGGAAACGCACTGCTGGCTGACCGTACACTGGCAGTGCAACGTGCGCGCTGCCCCATTTTTTTTTATTTTTTTTTTTTTACATTTTTATTGTATTTTACTAAAACATACATTTCAAGTTCAACAGTACAATTAATGATTAAACCATTGGCAACATTAAAAAAAAGAACCAGTTTTAAACTATTTTTATGCTAAATATGTCTAATACTGTAATAATGGTAAAACAAACTTTAATAGTGGGTTACAGTAAAAACTTTGCTCAAGATAACTGAGATTATTCTAAGGTGCAAACTATTGTCACTCAATCACTGGGTTTGTCTTCAAAGTTTAATTCACTGTTTAATTTGTAAACTGTCCATTGAATAAAAAATAATAGCATATTTAATACCAGTTTTCTTGACTATGAACCAGTTTAAATACAATCCAATTAAACACATACAAAAAAAAAAGAAAAAAGAAAGTTCCGGAAGCAAGGTTAAAGTAAATAATAATAAGGAACCAAGTGACTTTTATTTTTCTTCTGTTCGTTCTCGTTCAAGGTGTTGTAGTGGTTTCACATATTTAACCAACACCCATTCTTTCAAAAATGATCTTCAGCATGTTGCCATAGTGCTTCTTGTGGTTGCGATACGTTTTGATTTTTGCATATTCACACTTCATGTAAACGCGGAATTCTATCTCGTTGTCCGACCCAAGTGAGTGGATGACATAACTAACATATTTTCCCAGTAACCAGCTAATGGCGTTGGTTTTTAATTTCGGAAAGTATGTCATGTCCCGTCTCAGGAGGAGCGACGGCGTTATATATTGCGTAGAGGATCTGGTGAGAAAGGCGATTTGTTGCCTGATCCAATTCCAGTTATGCACATTGCCACCACAGGTGAATCTGTGGCTGAGTGTATCCACCAGATTGCATTTTCCACAAAGGTGTGTCTGGTTTAAACCGATCCCATATAGTCTCTCGTTGGTGCTGATGACATTATTAACTGTTTTGTACCATGCGGAAATAGCGTCTGTAGATAGCCCGGCATAGTTGATGTTCCGCCATACAGCTTTCCAGTCACAATTTGGGAATTTCGTTTCAATTTTGTTTCTACCCTCATTTAACTTCCTTTCAAGTATGATGTCGCGCGCTGTGATACGTGTGTTGCTTCTGATTTCGTCACTAAGATAACTTGCTTCGAGGAAAAAGTTCCTCACATACTGCAGACGGGCATTAATCCTTCGCACATCAATCGGTGCTTGCAGGCTATGGGGTGTCACAGCCTCAAAGAGCTTCGCGGTTATACATTGTGGAAGTTCTCTGAGTATATGGAAAGTCCGTTTGAGGAAGAGAGCAGACGCTTTATTGCGAATATCCACCAAACCGAGGCCCCCGTTTCTGACATCCAGTATAACCGTAGTCGCACCAACCCTGAATATGTCTCCACGCCATAAATAATTGGTAACAGTGGACATGATCCCTTTCGCTACTAGTTTAGGGATTGGAAATACCTGCGCAGTGAAATACGCTTTAGACAAAACGCAGGAGTTGATGAATCTGACTTTTTGTACCAGGTCCATAGTTCGATGGATGTTCTCCATTACAGCACCATGAACTTTCCTCCTAGTTTCCGTCCAGTTAAAAGCAGCCATCCGCATCGGACATGCCATTAAGGTGATTCCCAAAGTTTTATGTTTGTTGTCTTGTTTTGCCCATGCCAGTCGAAGGTGATCTAGGCCCCGTAGATTCAATATTTGACTTTTGTTTTCATTTGCGGTCGCTCCCGACGCTAGACAATATCTTTGGATTTCTCTTTCCAGTGTAACTGTCTCCTCCTTATTCCTTATTACAACGCCCACGTCATCAGCATAAGCTCGTATGACAGTTTTCTCACCACTCAATGTTATGCCTGTTAATCTTGGGTGGACAGTGCGGAGGAAGGGCTCTAATGATACTGAAAATAAAAATATTGATAAGGGACTGCCCTGTGGAACCCCTCGCCTTATCTGTATGGGTTTAGATGTTTGGCCGTTGATTGCAATTTTCGCATTTACACCTGTTGCAATATTCCTTAGCATGTTCACAATCTGGGGGTGGAAAGCCATTCTTGAAAGCGTCGCAAAGAGGTATCTATGACTAACGCGGTCAAAAGCTTTGTTGAAATCGATAAAGATTAAAGCACATTTTATACTTGTCACTGAGGTAATTGCAATGAAGTCTCTGTATGCAGATAGACTTTCGAATATCGTTCTGGTCGGAGAGCAAGATTGGTGATGACTCAATATTTTGTTGGAAAAGGCAGAGAGTCTTTTGTTGATAATACGCGAAATTATTTTGTAATCAGAATTTAGTAGCGAAAGAGGCCGAAAATTGTTTAAGTTGGTTTTGCCTTTACTCTTAGGAATCAGTACTATTTTACTTTCTTTAAACTCTGCAGGGACCGTTTTTCCGTTCAGGACCTCATTTGCCATGGAAGTGATCTTATCCCCAATTATAGACCAGTAGCGGGCATAAAACTCCACAGGGAGGCCATCAAGTCCCGGAGATTTTTTGAGAGGTGAGTTACGCACTGCCTCATGCACTTCATCTTTAGTAATAGGTGACAGGATGTCATCGTTGTCTGTTCCCGACAATTGTGGACCTAAAATAGTGAGAAAGTCCTCGAGAGCTGCATCTTCCACTGTGGTAGGGGCATATAAGGTTTCATAGTACCTGTGGACTTCGTCCAGTATTTCTTTCTGGCATGTGAGCTTTGTACCAGTATGCGTCTGGACTTCATCAATAAAAGTTTGATGTCTATTTTTAGCATGCCGCACCAAGTGATACAGAGAAGCTGTTTCATCTGCTATGACTGATGTGGCTTTCGATTTAATTTTTAGTCCCTCCATCTGTTGCCGTTTAATGCTTAATAACTTGGCTTTTATTTTTTTGATATCATTCAGACGAATTACGTCATCATGTGCCTGTTTATATAAGTCTCTTAAAACATTATAATAAAACTCCATTGTATTCCTCAACTCCCTGTGCCTCGCTGCACTATACTGCATGACAACTTTCCGCAGCCTTGGTTTAGCCCTCCTTGTCCACCAGTCAATGACTGTTGGGTGCTTGTCTACTGTGCGGAGGCACATAGTCCACGCAAACCTTATTTCCTGTTCCAGTTCTTCGTCAGTTAAAACAGAGATATTTAAGTTCCATTGGCCTCTGAATCGACGGGTTGGCTGTACACTTAGATTAAAGCAAGTTAAAAGTGTACTGTGATCGCTAAAATACACTGGAATAGTCTCAACGTTTAATAAATAATTTTGCAAATTTGATGACACGTAAATTCTATCTAGTCTGCTGCGAGAGTGGCTGGTTATATACGTGAACCCGACTGACGTCGGGTGCTGAAGTTCCCACACATCCTTAAGGTGTAGATCACTTACTAACTTTTTTAACTGTGGCGAGTAGTTGAAGTTGGGTTGTTGATCTTTCTGGTTTAAAACACAGTTAAAATCTCCACCTATTATAAGAGAACACGGATTTTTCCTCAATAAATAAATCAGTTCATCTTGAAAAAACTTCGCACGATCCAATTTGTGGGAAGTTCCTGATGGGGCGTAAAGGTTAATCACTGTCACATCGAAAATTTTTATGCCTATTGCTCTTCCTGATTCTAGTCGTTCGATTTCAGTCACCGGAATGCCTTCCCTTATAAGAATGGCTGTACCGATATTGGCTTCCGTAGAAACATTAACAATTTCAAAAAAGCCTGGATCCGAAATTCCGCTATCGCAACTTCTTGTAGCAACGCGATATCTGTTCCGGACTGGTACAAGAATTCTTTTAGTGCTGCCAATTTCAAGGGTGACTGTATTTTATTAATGTTAATAGTAGTAATGCTATAAGCTTGCAGCACAGACATACCGGAAGAAGCTATTTGGGATGAGGTTCGGTATGATTATAGCAGCAAACGTGCTTCCCTACAAGGCACGATCTTTACAAGCTGTGTGCCCATTACATGTACTAACTGCCTAGAAAAATTTGCACTGCTTTTAAACAAATAGCTTGAGAAGAAAAGTATCCTGAAATCCTGACAACGCATTCCTATAAGTCACTGTGGCCATTCCCTTTCTCCTCGTCAGTGTTGGCCCTGATGACTTCATATTTAATATTCTTTTTCTTGATGTCTTTCTTCTCTGGTGTGACTTTCGCTTGATGACGCGTGACAGCAAGACCCGGTGTCTGTCGCAGCCGCCGGCGGTGGCTGAATGGGGCAACGGCCGTGGCTTGCGAGTCGTCAATGTTTGGTTCCGGCGTGGTGTCTGTTGTGTTGTTTTGCTGGCGAGGCGGTGATGCTTGTGTATTTCCTCCTTCGGCGCGGCGTTGCGCTTCGGAGTCAGCAGGTTCTTTACCTGGTACTTCCTCGTACGGTTCGCACTGTATGGGTTGTGCACTTGATGCGGTTATTTCAGCCGTGACCTCAGGCTCAGGGTCACATTTCCGTGAAAAATCACTACCCGCTGGGTCACTATCTGTTCGTGGCGGTGTAAGTCCTTGGGCGGAAGTGGGAGCCACATCGACCTTCATTCCATCTCCTTTTTCCACTTCCAACAGATCTTCAGGACTGGGCTTCGGCCTCCTGGCAACGGGTGTTTCACAGGAAGAGTCTTCATCAACATTTCTTTCAGTGTCCTCTAGAGGACGCTTTTTTGTGGGAATCTCGCTGTCACGGGACGGAATTTCAGCACTTAGTGCAGGTTTTAAAGACCGAAAGTCATTAACATTAAGTGCAACATTTTCAGAGGTAGTAACAGGATCCACGACCGCCGCCGGCTCTGTTGTATTACTGGCTGGCAACAAATCGTTGAGTGCCAATTTCCGGCGTTGCGTAAGGTTATTTGTTAGCACAAATACACGGTGAGGGCAGTCCTGACGGAAGTGACCAGACTCGTTACATACATGACATGTAGGGGTTTGCCCTGAGTACATAACATGCGCCTTGTGCCCGTCTACAAAGATGTGGGAGGGAATGTTTGCTTTCACTTCCATCTCCACGGAGCGAATGCCGTTAAAGCACTGCAGCTTGAAATGCGAAGCCCACCTTTCGTTGACTATTTGCCTGACAACCCCATACTTTGAAAGGACATCTTTAATTTTCGAATTGTCTACTTCTATGGGAATATTCAAAACCCTAACATTCCTAATTACAGAATCGGAATTCCGGAGTTTGACAGTACTTTTAGTACCATCACGGTGTATAAATTCCGTTTCATAACCAAATTTTGCCAGAAAGCGGTCTACACTCGCGGAATCGTTAAACTTTACAAAAGTGCAGTATTCATCAGAGTCCAGCTGCATGGTATGAACAGATTCAGAATGAAGGCCAATTACCTCGGTAATCCAGTCGTGTATTTCAAGTGCAGAGGGCTGTACTCGACGGGTGTACTTGTCGAAGGTGAAAATCACGGTGTTTTTTCTCACGGAGTTTGCCATGGTGTTCTGCAGCGAAGAAATCTCGGACAACGCCGAAATCCCAACGGCACTTCGTAGAAAGATGACACGAAAGAAGACCAAATGCTCAATTGATAACGCTTAATTCACGTGCAAAACGTAAATAAACGAGCACAAAACACGAAAACACTGGCGTAAACACTGAACGTTCACGGAGCAAACTTGAGGAGCGTGCGACCGCTGCGGCAGCTAAAACCAGACTGGTACGCTGGTACGTTCTGTTGCTGTGTGTTTCCATTCCATGATTAATGTGATTTGAAGAGAAGTAAAGTAAGCGTTTCCGGACACATGTCCACATAACACATTATCTTTCTTTGTGTGTGAGGAATGTTTCCTGAAAGTTTGGCTGTACCTTTTTGTAACACCCTGTATAGGAGGAAGTGTCGCTAAAACAAGATCAACCAAGTATTTGGTGCGGAGAGAATAAAATAAGCCCAACAAAGCGTGCGAGAAAATGTCTAAGCATCAGTAAAAGCGTACGACATTAGGGGGAGGCGATGTGGGTACGGTCGCAAGGAACACAGAACTAGCTATGCAGATAGCCATGAGCAAAATTTCACTGGCCGCGGTATCCAAAAACTGAGCGAGATGGCGCTAGAGAAAGTGGGGCTAGTTCACAGAACGGCGGGGCGTGAAAGAGGGAAAGGTGCTGTACGTAAAAATAAATTACAATTTAAATCACCATGTGGATGTAAAGCTAAAAATGATTCAAATGGCTCTAAGCACTATAGGACTAGACTTAAAACTACTTAAACCTAAATAACCTAAGGATATCATACACATCCACGCCCGAGGCAGGATTCGAACCTGCGACTGTAGCTGCAGCGCGGTTCCAAACTGAAGCGCCTAGAACCGCTCGGCCACAGTGGCCGGCTGGTATAAAGCTATCATGGTAATTCCAGTATGATGCACACTAGTAACATTTATAATGAATGTATGTTTATTGAACTTTTTTTGTTCTTTTCATAATTACTGTCACCTCTCCAAATATTGACACAATTTTTACCCCCCTGTATTCGAAAAATATTTAAAAATCTGCTAACCTCGACCGGTTTCGTCACCTCTAAGGGTGACTTCATCAGAAGGTAATCACCTAAAATGAATATGTCAGATTAAATATCTTATCTAATAAAAGTTTAGATTAATGTAAACGAGTGTAAAACAAATAGTACTTACATGAAGAACATATCGTCAAAGATGTACAGTGATTTAAGAGCTGAGTTGCTCAAGTCATACATTAAAATATAGCACATAATGTTCTTCAAAAAGTCAAACATTAAAATGATACTTATAATCCAGGTTCTCTCCTCCTTTTCAGAAATATTATTTTCCCTCTGTTAAGTTACGCTCATTACTAACACACCAGTTGACCTCGTGCCCTAGTTATGCAAGCTTTCTTTTCAAATTTATGTCATATAATGAACTGATGTTCTTCATTACGTATGTAATTCAAGTCATATTTAACTCTGGTTCTACCTGTGCTATGTAAAACGTAGCGAACTTTGTACTAATTTATCCCGTTTGTAGCTCATTTATAAATGTTACTCAATAATTTGTAAAATTTTTGTTAAAAGCTATATTGGCTATACGTATGATTTCAGAAAATGTGTAATATACACGTTACTAGTGGCCCGCTTGTGGCACGCCCTACATTACGTTTACTTGACAGCATAACTACTTGCCACACAGTCAGTCTCCTCACACCATACTGGTGTTACTTATGTTTTAATGTTTGAGTTTTTGAAGAACGTTATGTCTTATATTTTGATGTATGACTTGAACAACTCAGTTCTTAAATCACTGTACGTCTTTGAGGACATGTTCTTCTTGTAAGTACTATTTGTTTTACACACGTTTACATTAATGTAAACTTTTATTAGATAAGATATTTAATCCGACATATTCATTTTAGGTAATTACCTTACCTTCTGATGAAGTCACCCTTAGAGGTGACGAAATCTGGTCAAGGTATATAGAAAACCTATGCAACCGGTTGGCAGATTTTTACATATTTTTCAAATTTGTGTATATGGTTGCTGGAAACGTCAGCCACGTTCAAAGTTGTGCACCCTGTATTCATTTGTCTAAATAGTACCCTCGACATGGGTGATGTGACTGGGAACCTAGTTACACTTTAGGACTGTTTGCAGCCGTTGGGACTGGATGTGCGTCAGCAGCAAACTGGGGCCCGTGGCGTGTAGGTGAGGCTGGGAGCGCTTGCAGCGGCGCATCCCGTTGCTGCCGGCTTGGCGGCAGGCAGCGGCAGCTGGTGAAACCCGACACCGCCGAGGGTGAGGGGTGAGGGGTGCAGGGTGGCGCTGCTGCATCCCCAGCCTTATTGGGGGGGGGGACAAGAGGAGGGGGGGGGGAGGGATGGTGGCATCCCCTGTCCGCCGCGGCGCGAGAGGAGAGCGCACTGCGCACAGCGCGGAGCGTGGAGCGCTTTGTGGCAGCCGGGCGTTGACGCGGGTCTGCGACGCGCTGGGCTGGACGTCCGATTGTTCAGCAGGCGCCGTACAGCTACCGGGACCGCTACTTTGCGTTCTCCAGCCGTTTGCCACCAACCTATTCCATGTACTGTGATGTAATAGCGCGTCTTTGTTTTAGGTATTTCAGTATCAACTGGATGCATGGTTCAGTATGTAGTTTTAGATAGGTCCAACCTTCATGAGATTATTAAACACTTTACTTTCCGGAATATGTGAGTAAAGAAGCCTTTAACCGGGCGATAATTCACTGGTAACGTGTAGCTGCAACAGTGTTGCGATCAATGTTCCTCCAAAGTGGTTGCAATGCACGGCAATATTGCTTCATCAATTTTAGTTTCTGACTAATACTGAGAGTAAAAGTGCGTTTAAACGGGCCATGTTTTACGGCAGTATGTGGCCCCTGTAGTGTTGCCGTCAAAATTGCTGCAATGTGGCTGCAGTGTGTGGCAATATTTCTGTATGGCCGGGCAGTATTGCTCTTGAAACAGGAAAATGTAGGTAGTTTACTGATGCATGGCGGAAGTGTTGTCGGTGTTTTCCATTAGGGATGGAGAATATTTCGTATGGCCGGGCCATACCTGTCCTTTATACTGATATGGATATTGTGTCTGTTCTTTCGGACATGTCCGAAAGAGCAGACACCATTGATGACCTGCAGCCGTCTAGAACGAAATTAGAATTATACTAATACCGTCAGCTGCTGATGGGCGTTGATATATATCAACGGGGACAGGTGAAAATGTGTGTCCGGACCGGGACCGGGACCCGAACTCGGGATCTCCTGCTTACATGGCAGGCGCTCTATCCATCTGAGCCACCGAGGGCACAGAGGATAGTGCGACTGCAGGGACTATCTCGCGCACGCCTCCCCCGAGACTCTCATTCTCACCTTGAACGTCCATATACTACATTCGTAGTCTCCCACCCCAACACACTCATTACTGGTGGGAGACATTCTTACCAAGTCCCGTAAGAGTTCGGGGAATATGTGTGTATCTGCACAGATAAAGGTCATGGCCGGTAGTGCCAGAACTATATACTTATATGGATATGGTGTCTGTTCTTTCGGACATGTTCTCGCAATACCGGCCATGAGCTTCTTCTTCTGTGCGTATGCACACATATTCTCCGAACTCTTACGGGACTTGGTAAGAATGTCTTCCACCACTAATGAGTGTGTTGGGGTGGGACACTACGAATGTAGTGTGTGGACATACAAGGTGAGAATGTGGGTCTCGCGGGAGGCGTGCGTGAGATAGTCCCTGCAGTCGCACTATCCTCTGTGCCCTCGGTGGCTCAGATGGACAGAGCGTCTGCCACGTAAGCAGGAGATCCCGGGTTGGAGTCCCGGTCGCGGCACAAATTTTCACCCGTCCCCGTTGATATATATCAATGCCCATGAGCAGCTGACGGTATTAATATAATTCTAATACCTATCATTGTTTGTAAGCCATGTTTGTTCTTTCTTACATCGAAAGTGATCACCATCAAGTCACATGAAACAATATTATTTCGGTTCAGTTCGAAATTTTCCTTGCATAGGTAGAAACACTTAATTTGATTGTTCCCTACAGGAGCTGAGAATTCCATAAAAATTGATGCTTACATCTACGACGAAAGCTAAGGAGCGCAGGAAATAATACAGGGTGTAACGGATATAAGTGCGGATATTTCTGTTCTGAGGATGATGCACAGAGCAACATCACATCAGTATTTACGTCATTTGTGACATAATTATAGGTATTAAAAGTCTTATGATTTTAGGTTGGTTAGTACCTCCGTGGCAAAAGCAAGCCATTAATGCAGGTCAGGTGTCGAAGTGTGGATCCGTGGACGCAAAACTGTTACTCTATACCGACAGGCGTGGTCCTGCACTTAGTGGAGCAGTTATGACTGTACAGAAAACATCAGCTAGTAAATTGTGGGACTTGTTTGCGGCAAGAGTGTTAGACGCAGGGAGAAAAGAACGTAAATATTAAGATATCAAGTATAAAAATCTCTGCTCATATACCAGCTACACCCTCTACATTCAAAGCCTGAAATTTGAGAAAGGACATTATTATTGCCACTGCAATTTCTCTACACGCATCTTTTCACGCCCCATTGATTCTGGTCTTGTCAATTCCCAGAACAATTGTTTTTAAAAGGTTTGTTCAAAATCTGTTTCAGCGTTCTGGAAAAGGTATGTAAGATACCTAGTATCAGCTCACAGTGTTTCAGAAGCAGTTCGCTTACTTAAAAACACATCCACGAAGCCCGATTTCTCTTTTCCTGCTAACTTTTTTCCTTGTCGAGCACAAGAGCACGAGACCCGCAGTCAGTTCCACTACCCAGTACTCGTCCATTTCGCCATCGTTGTGTGTTTCGCGTAAACACATTCTAAGCCCTCCCCCACCTCCCCCCCACCCCACCAAAAGATAAAAGTATCAGACGCACGAAGAAGAAATTATCAGAATGGGATGGAAATGGGTAGATATGATGTACGTATACAGTCAAACAACTGATTAAAATTTCATAAAAACTGAATGATTTAGGGCAAACAGGAGAGAGTTGGACCACTTTTTTCCTTCAGCAGAAAATTTTTGTATGCCTAAACTTTTTTTTAATTTATGGCAGCATGGTCGTATAGTATGTCACATAAACAAATATACAATATATAATTGTGCCACTACGACATAAAATACTCGTACAGGCTATATGATAAAATAAAATTATACATGAGTGCTTCATCTCGCCCAAAGGTGTATGGGTGAGATGGGCCAGTGTACTGCGACTATGTAACTATATAAAAATGACTATACACGAAGAAAATAGTCAGTTACAATTAATTTCTTTTGTTTGGAATATGTTGTAATGAATACAGAATTATACTGTTAATTATTTTAGTCCGGACAGTTTCATCAGTTTATTATAAATCATGACTGAATATTGACTTTTCTAATGAGCTGGCTTTGTTGAAGCATTAGCATGTCTTTCTTTCACCACGGCAGTTACACTACTGGTCGTTAAAACTGCTACACCACGAAGATGACGTGGTACAGACGCGAAATTTAACCGACAATAAGAAGATGCTGGGATATACAAATGATTAGCTTTTCAGTGCATTCGCACAAGGTTGGCTTCGGTGGCGACACCTACAACGTGCTGACATGAGGAAAGTTTCCAACAGATTTCTCATACACAAACAGCAGTTGACTAGCGTTGCCTGGTGAAACGCTGTTGTGATGCCTCGTGTAAGGAGGAGAAATGCATACCACAACGTTTCCGACTTTGATAAAGGTCGGATTGTACCCTGTCGCGATTGCGGTTTATCGCATCGCGACATTGCTGCTCGCGTTGGTCGAGGTCCAATGACTGTTAGCAGAATATGGAATCGCTGTGTTCAGGAGGGTAATACGGAACGCCGTGCTGGATCCCAACGGCCTAGTATACTAGCACTCGAGATGACAGGCATCTTATCCGCATGGCTGTAACGGATTGTGCAGCCACGTCTCGATCCCTGGATCAACAAATGGGGACGTTTGCAAGACAACAACCATCTGCACGAACAGTTCGACGACGTTTGCAGCAGCATAGACTATCAGCTCGGAGACCATGGCTGCGGTTACCCTTGACGCTGCATCACAGACAGGAGCGCCTGCGTTGGTGTACTCAACGACGTACCTGGGTGCACGAATGGCAAAACGTCATTTTATTGGATGAATCCAGGTTCTGTTTACAGCATCATGATGGTCGCATCCGTGTTTGGCGACATCGCGGTGAACGCACAATGGAAGCGCGTATTCGTCATCCCCATACTGGCGCATACCCGGCGTGATGGTATGGGGTGCCACTTGTTACACGTCTCGGTCACCTCTTGTTCGCATTGGCGGCACTTTGAACATTGGAGATTACATTTCAGATGTGTTACGACCCGTGGCTCTACCCCTCATTCGATCCCTGCGAAACCCTACATTTCAGCAGCATAATGCAAGACCACATGTTGCAGGTCCTGTACGGGCCTTTCGGGATACATAAAATGTTCAACTGCTGCCCTGGACAGCACATTCTCCAGATCTCTCACCATTTGAAATCCGGCTCGTCACAATACGCCAGTCACTACTCTTGATGAACTGTGGTATCGTGTTGAAGCTACATGGGCAGCTGTACCAGTTCACTCCATCCAAGGTCTGTTTGACTCAATGCCCAGGCGAATCAAGGCCATTATTACTGCCATAGGTGGTTGTTCTGGGTACTGATTTCTCAGGATCTATGCACCCAAATTGCGTGAAAATGTAATCACATGTCAGTTCTAGTACAATATATTTGTCCAATGAATACCCGTTTATCATCTGCATTTCTTCTTGGTGTAGCAATTTTAATGTCGAGTGGTGTACATTTATTACCAAACGTTGAACAAAATTCACGAGACCATTATGAATAGAAAACGTACTGAATCCAATCGTCATTTTTATTAGTTTAGTAATAGATTTCAGAACACCCAACACAGTCATCTTCATTCCATTCTTCAAAGATATTTTGGTAATCTTCTACAATTCCTGCATTCCATGAACATGATGAGCTACTTGCAGTATTTTTCTTCTTTAGTTTCTTTATTTTTCTCTTCACAAGTAATTCTTTTCTTTCATTTTTGTGGTTTTTTACTGTTTCCTTCCTTTTGTTATCCCTCTTTTTCCTTGCAGCTTCAATATTTTCAGCGGACTTTAGCCCTTTGGATACATTTGCTGCCTTCCTCTTAAAAATCATGAATTTGTCAGTAGAAGGAATAGTAGAAATTTCTTCCAAACGTTTTGTCTGTCTTGGCTTAGAATAGACAGTTTTGAAATGGTAGTCTTGGAAATTTTAGATTTAATTGGAGTCAGAAGTTGTGTCAGTGAAAGAATTTTACTTGTGCAGATAATTCTCCTGCTTTGATGTACTTTGGATGACTCGGTCTTTTGATGAGGTTAGGAGGCCTGTGTCAGAGCTTCCTCTTTAATTTGTTGACACGGGCCTATCTTCCGACAAGCATAGCGTGGGACTGCGGCCATATTCAGTGGGATTACTCCACGTACTTGGAAGCTAAATATAATTGTGTTCCCCCTCTCCCACATTCAAACGAGTGGCCCATCTCTCCCAAATAACACTGGTCCATCTCTCCCGATTGTCTATGATAAATGGATCACCGCGGCTTCTATCTACAGGTAGCGAACTCGGTGGCCGTTTTAGATCGGTTTCATGCCTACACATTTGTCAAGCTTACAGTAACAACATTGCATCAATACTGTGCAAACTAAGCCTTAATACTAAAATTATGTAACTATATGGTAAAACTTTTCGGCTTAGCAGTAAAGAGTACGTGATTCTTCTCCAGAACTAACACGAAAGTGAGTGCAACACTTTCACAGTACGCTGATTCAGAATAGAGCTTTCTCGCAAGTAGGGGAAATTGTCCTCTAGCAGTGCATTTGTTAAATACGCCACTCAGTGGTCCATATCTCCCGGACTTACGCTATTCAAGAGAAAGAGCTTCACAAACTGATCAATTCAGTAACGCTTTGGTTCACTTCTGGCTCTTATGAATTCAGTTATTCGGTTTGACTGACAGAGTTATTGGATATCGTCTTGAGAGATATTGTGCAAAATTCTGTCCATTTGGTGTTAGACCGTCAAATTCCCGAGCTGGTTGGAGGCCCCTGCTCATAATACTGCAGAAGTTCTCAGTTGAGGAGAGATCTGGTGACCTCGCTGGCTAATATAGGGTTCGAAACTCTCACGGGGGGGGGGGGGGGGGAGGATGATTTATTTGGTGAAATGTAATCCCAGGACGTCTTGGCATGGAGGCCATCAAAACGAGGGGTAGAATATTCTCGACGTACAGCTGTGCTGTAAGGATGCCGCAGATGACAACCAAAGGAGTCCTGCTGTGAAACGAAATGGTAACCCAGGCCCTCCATCCTGGTTGTCCGGCCGTATAGCGGGTGATAGTCAGGTTATATCAACCTGTTTCAGGGCTCTCCACACACATCTTCGTTGGTCGTAGCGTTTCATTTCGAAGCGGGAATCATCACTGAAGACAATTCTACTCCAGTCAAGGAGATTCCAGGCCGAAGACTCGGCTGCGGACGCCCCAGACTGATTTTCGTCCTCTTCGGATAATTCCTTTTGGTGCATCGTCTTTTTGTCTTAGAGCGTATATTGCCGCAAGCAATGGAGGCCAACAGTAAATTTCCGTAGATGTGGCAGCAATTTTTGTGACCGCATTGTTACCGAAGAACACTGACACGATATGTCGTCTCGAGTAGGCAATTTTTAAAGCTCGTGTATAGGTAGTTAAAATATATTTTTAAAAATTTTCTGGCAAAATGTTCTAAAAATCGTAGCGTCCACTTGAGGCTGCTAATCTTCATTTATTGCATTGCATCTTCAGGTTAATCTACAACTTACGTACGAATTAGAGGCCAGTAAGTGCAGAAAACCTACAAATGAAACCAACTATGAAGAAGAAAAATACTCACTTGGCTGTGTTACATTAAGCCATTTAACCAATACGTTCCCCCAATAAGCCACATATCCTGGCTACAGAAAATCCAGTGGCTATTGAAATATCCATCAATAATACACTACTGGCCATTAAAATTACTACACCAAGGAGAAACGCAGATGATAAACGGGTATTCATTGGACAAATATATTATACTGGAACTGACATCACATTTTCACGCAATTTGGGTGCATAGATCCTGAAAAATCAGTACCCAGAACAACCACCTCTGGCCGTAATACCGGCCTAGATACGCCTGGGCATTTTGTCGAACAGAGCTTGGATGGCGTGTACAGGTACAGCTGCCATGCAGCTTCAACACGATACCACAGTTCATCAAGAGTAGTGACTGGCGTATTGTGACGAGCCAGTTGCTCGGCCACCATTGACCAGACGTATTAAATTGGTGAGAGATCTGGAGAATGTGCTGGCCAGGGCAGCCGTAGAACATTTTCTGTATCCAGAAAGGCCCGTACAGGACCTTCAACACGCGGTCGTTCATTATCCTGCTGAAATGTAGTTTCGTAGAAATCGAGTGAAGGGTGGAGCCACGGGTCGTAACAGATCTGAAATGTAACGTCCACTGCTGAAAGTGTCGTCAATGCGAACAAGAGGTGACCTATGGCACCCCATACCATCACGCCGGTGTGATGCGCCAGTATGGCGATGACGAATACGCGCTTCCAATGTGCGTTCACCGCGATGTCGCCAACACGCATGCGACCATCATGATGCTGTAAACAGAACCCGGATTCATCCGAAAAAATGAGTTTTGCCATTCGTGCACCCAGGTTCGTCGTTGAGTACACCATCGCATGCGCTCCTGTCTCTGATGCAGCTTCAAGGTTAACCGCAGCCATGGTCTCCGAGCTGATAGTCCATGCTGCTGCAAACGTCGCCGTACTGTTCGTGCAGATGGTTGTCTTGCAAACGTCCCCATTTGTTGACTCAGGGATCGAGACGTGGCTGCACGATCCGTTACAGCCATGCGGATAAGATGCCTGTCATCTCGAGTGCTAGTGATACGAGGCCGTTTGGATCCAGCACGGTGTTCCGTATTACCCTCCTGAACACACCGATTCCATATTCTGCTAACAGCCACTGGATCTCGACCAACGCGAGCACGCATTTCTCCTCCTTACACGAGGCATCACAGCAACGTTTCACCAGGCGACGCCGGCCAACTACTGTTTGCGTATGAGAAATCGGTTGGAAACTTTCCTCATATCAGCACGTTGTAGGTGTCGCCACCGGCGCCAACCTTGTGTGAATGCTCTGTAAAGCTAATCATTTGCATATCACAGCATCTTCTTGCTGTCGGTTAAATTTGGCGTCTGTAGCACGTCATCTTCGTGGTGCAGCAATTTTAATGGCCAGTAGTATATTAGATAAATACGTGCCATCACTCAGGGACTTGCTAATTTTGACCTTAAAAGTATGGCGGATAAGCGGAAGCTACCAATCTCTGTTATGAGACTCCCGTAAACATAGTACGGCAGCAATTTACCTGTGTTGATTTACTTAAAGTACTTATTAAAAAAATGGCAGCTACCTCGGCTGCGATGAAATGATGACAGCGTGTGTAGACGCAGCCGCTAATAAAGCATAGCAGAGACCGACAATAACATTGTTGTACAGCACTCGCGGGCGCGCCGACTTTGTTAGGGCCTTGTGTTGTCATGGAGGAGCAGAAGCTTATTTACTTTTTTGTGGCGACGAACGTGCTGAAGCCGTTTCTTCGGGTTTCTTAGGAAGCACAATAAATTTCTGAGTTGATAATTGCATCACGTGTGAGGACATCAAAAATAATTACCACTTCAGAATTCTGAGAAGACCGTCGCCATGACTTTACCGGCTGAGGTGCGGGTATGAACTTCTTCCCCGCGGAGGAGCTAAAGTGGCGCCAATCCATGCATTGCCGTTTGGATTCCGGTTCGAAGTAATGAACCCATGTTTCATTTCCTGTGACGATGTTCGACAAAAGATTGTCACAACAGCCTCGTAACGCGAAAGCGACTCCGCATGTATGGTTGTGGTCTTGTGTTAGGCAGCGAGGAACCCAATGAGCATACATCTTTCAGTACTCCAGCTGGCGCACGAGTGCGTCAGTACTACCAACAGAGGTGTCTAGTTGTGCCGCGAGGTGTCAGATTGTGATCCGTCGATCACCTCGAATGAGAGTGTCCGCACGTTGCAACGTCGTGGGAATCACAACAGCGTGCGTCCAGTTGGCACGCGGAAGGTCGGCCACGTTTGCGCGACCTTCTTGCGAAGACAGACGCCTCTCCCAGCGACTCACTGTCGTTTTTGTTAACTGCCAGACATCCGTAGACATTCTCTAACCACCTATGTATGTCTGTGGCGCTCTGCTTTCCGCCAAAAGAAACTCCACGACAACTCTCTACTTGGAATGTACCTCCGTCGCAATCGCCATTTTGAAGGCTACGTGTAGCGCCGCCATCTACCGGAACTTCATGAAACTGTAGCGACTGAAACAGGAATGTTCCACGATGACCCACAATAATTTTCGCATTTTTTCAACCGAAACTGGCCGAGAAAAAAAATGTGTTGCATTACTCACTGAACGCCCCTTGTATTTAGTTAACCGTATTTCAGCTTGGAAGGCCAAGTCTGTCATCAAAGACGACCAGTACTGATAAACATACGAAACGAGGAGACATGCTTAACCCTACCTTCAATTAACGGTGGGAGCGCGGAGCACTAGTGGTTTGTTATGTTACGTTATGTTAACCGGGGACCTAGAAACGACGGAGAGGCTCCGTACCCGCCGCAGCCGCAGTGGTCCGCAACCCCACTACGACTACCGCAGTCCACTTCACCCCTCGCCGCCCCACACCGAATTCAGGGTTATTGTGCGGTTCGGCCCCCGGTGGACCCCCCAGGGAACGTCTCACACCAGACGAGCGTAACACCTATGTTTGCGTGGTAGAGTAATGGTGGTGTACGCGTACGCGTAGAATTTGTGTGCGCAGCAATCGCCGACAGCTGAGGCGGGATAAGGGGAACCAACACGCATTCGCTGAGGCAGATGGAAAACCGCCTAAAAACCATTCACAGACTGGCCGGCTCACCGGACCTCGACACTAATCCGCAGGGCGGATTCGTGCCGGGGACCAGGCGCTCCTTCCCGCCCGGAAAGCCGTGCGTTACACCGCACGGCCAACCGGGCGGGAGCACTAGTGGTAACTTGTTTGTCCTCAACTACAATGTAAATGTGTGACTAAGGCCTCCCGTCGGATAGACCGTTCGCCGGGTGCAAGTCTTTCGATTTGACGCCACTTCGGCGACTTGTGCGTCGATGGGGATGAAAAGATGATGATTAGGACAACACCCACTCCCTGAGCGGAGAAAATCTCCGACCCAGCCGGGAATCTAACCGGGGACGTTAGGATTGACATTCTGTCGCGCTGACCGCTCAGTTATCGAGGGCAGACTGTCCTCAAGTGTATGTCCACAGTTGGGATCTACAGGGATTTTGTTATGAGGTGTCAATATATTCAGTCATAACATATCGTTTCGAGGCTCAAGTTCATTGCTTATTTCGTTGTCATCACTCTCCCCTTTCGCTTGTATTAAAGGAAACAAACCAAAAGAAAGAGAAGGTGGGCAACATGAGTAAAAAAGGATGTACTCAACAGAAGACGTAGACTTACATCTGGTGAAGCCAACGCAACAGTTTAAATCTAATCATCAATCTCAATAAAGGAAACAGCAAACTACAGCCCAAGAATACTAGAAAACAGCCTGAGAAGTCGGTACTTACAAAAGTTCATGCAGAAAGAGAATAAAAGATATTACTGAAAATTTTAAGTTTGAAATATACGAGATAAATTATATATCCAGTAAGTATCAAGAACTGCGCTTATTGCAACCAAAATGTACATACATAATAAAAGTACAAAATATACAGAAATTTGTAATATACTGAAAATCAAAATAAAATAAATAAATACGTTTACTTACTGTTTACGTTCTACATTTTCTGTTGCGTTACTACTGCAGTGTCATATATGACATTCATTCTGTTGTTGCACCGGTATCAACGTGTAGTATGTTTATCAATGTTGTTCATCACTGCTATACAGCCTGGTTAACCAAACATATTAGTGCTGTAGAACATCCACAACTTTGTGGTTTTAATTTATAATTTTGAAGAAATTCTAACACGTAACAACAACATTAATTTAACAAATTTGTTCTCTGCTGGCTTCTCTCTACATCATACTTTAGGTACAAAAGCTGCAGTTCGTATATCTGCCTCAATGTTGTGTCGCTGTTACAGATTGATTACAATCCAGTACCAAGATTCCAGCCTGTGGGCACTGACATACTACTGACGCACAGACACGAATTTCAACTTCTGTGGCTGAAGATGCTCATGTGACTGAAATCAGTAGGCAGTAAAGATGCTCAATTTAGCAGTTGTAGGTTTAAATTGTAATGTTAGTGCTCCAGTACATCACAGCTGTGGGGAGCCTCTTTATCAAAAACCTTCCATAATAGTTCCCGCTTTGCGTTGTCGAAAATATCTGCCAGCTTTAATCGATAACTAACGTGTTTAACATTTCAAATATCAGTGTAGAGTGCCTAGATAAAATAATAATCTGACAGTAAGGCAGAACTGGGTGGGACATCACGAATCAAACCAAATTTTACGGATAACCAAGGTACAAAATGTACCGTGGTGGAGACACGGCCGTAATACGGCAACTAATTGGTGACGATTGTGCGAAAATATCTACATTAAGTCTACTTTTTCCCAGCTGAAACCAGTTATATACTCATGTTCAGAAAAAAAACAGGACACATTGAACGACCAGATAGGACGTTCATATTCACAGGGCATGTAAATTAGCATGTTCTGCACAAATGACTAGCATTTCAGTCACCTCGATTCAACATGTGTCCTGTTGCCTAGCAGGCACAGGGTCCGCCATGGGGCCTGATAATTTGTTTCGTGTGTGATGGCATTGACGAGTGTAAGACGCGGATGGCGTCCTGTGCTACACCCATCCGTGCAGCAGTCACCTGGTTCTAAGATTCATCTGTGATGGTTGGCGTTGGGTCACAGCGCTACACCCGTTGTTTCACCAAATCCCACACATTTTCGATTGGCGACAAGTCTGGTTTTGTGTAGCGGCCAGATTACCTCACCAGGCTGTCATACTGTAACACCAAGGAGGCACGTGTCAGCGCAGCAACATGAGGTCGTGAATTGTACGAGGTGCATTCAAGTTCTAAGGCCTCCGATATTTTTTCTCCGGACTGGAAAGAGATAGAAACATGCGCATTGTTTTAAAATGAGGCCGCGTTCATTGTCAATACGTCCCAGAGATGGCAGCACCGTACGGCAAATGGAATTTTACCGCCAGCGGCGAGAATGAGAACTGTTTTAAATACTTAAAATGGCGACGTTTTCCTTACTTGAACAGCGTGCAATCATTCGTTTTCTGAATTTGCGTGGTGTGAAACCAATTGAAATTGATCGACAGTTAAAGGAGACATGTGGTGATGGAGTTATGGATGTGTCGAAAGTGCGTTCGTGGGTGCGACAGTTTAATGAAGGCAGAACATCTTGTGACAAGAAACCAAAACAACCTCGGGCACGCACAAGCCGGTCTGGCGACATGATCGAGAAAGCGGAGAGAATTGTTTTGGGGGATCGCCGAATGACTGTTGAACAGATCGCCTCCAGAGTTGGCATTTCTGTGGGTTCTGTGCACACAATCCTGCATGACGACCTGAAAATGCGAAAAGTGTCTTCCAGGTGGGTGCCACGAATGCTGACGGACGACCACATGGCTGCCAAGCAATGTTGACACGCAACGACAGCATGAATGGGGCTTTCTTTTCGTCGGTTGTGACAATGGATGATACGTGGATGCCATTTTTCAATCCAGAAACAAAGCGCCAGTCAGCTCAATGGAAGCACACAGATTCACCACCACCAAAAAATTTCGGGTAACCGCCAGTGCCGAAAAAACGATGGTGTCCATGTTCTGGGACAGCGAGGTCGTAATCCTTACCCATTGCGTTCCAAATGGCACTACGGTAGCAGGTGCATCCAACGAAAATGTTTTGAAGAACAAATTCCTTCCTGCACTGCAACAAAAACGTCCGGGAAGGGCTGCGCGTGTGCTGTTTCACCAAGTCAACGCACCCGCACATCGAGCTAACGTTACGCAACAGTTTCTTCGTGATAACAACTTTGAAGTGATTTCTCATGCTCTCTACTCACCTGACCTGGCTCCTAGTGACTTTTGGCTTTTTCCAACAATGAAAGACACTCTCCGTGGCCGCACATTCACCAGCCGTGCTGCTATTGCCTCAGCGATTTTCCAGTGGTCAAAACAGACTCCTAAAGAAGCCTTCGCCGCTGCCATGGAATCACGGCGTCAGCGTTGTGAAAAATGTGTACGTCTGCAGGGCGATTACGTCGAGAAGTAACGCCAGTTTCATCGATTTCGGGTGAGTAGTTAATTAGAAACAAAATCGGAGGCCTTAGAACTTGAATGCACCTCGTATTGCTGAAAAATGGCGTCTGGGCTGTTGTGCGAAAAGGGTATGGCTACGAGTCGCAAGATGTCATTCACGTAGGTCACACTGGTCACGCCGTCTTGAACAACCATCAACTGTGACTTGTGATTGGGCCCAATAGCACCCACACTATAAGATCTTGAGGTGGCGCCGTATGTCCTGTGCGAATGAAGTCACTGTGATGCCGCTACTCCTGTCTGTGGCGAACCAAAATGCAGCCATCGTTTTCAAACAAACAAAACTTGGAAAACATTATCTGATGCCTTTCCTATCCGCAGTGACGTCGTTCCGTACACCATTGCCGATTAGCATGTTTCTGTACATTGGTCAAAGGCAGGCGGAGAAGTGGACGATGCGTGCGTAACCTGTGCCGTAATAAACGGCGACGGCCTGTTACCCTGATAGTGTACGATGTGTTGCACTGTTCCACTGTTATGCCAGAGCCGAGGAGGACACAGATATGTCTTACAATGCCATTCGGGTGAGGCGGCGTGGTGCGACCTGACCCTTGTCGTATTCTACGATCTTCCGTGAACCATTCCGCTCACATCCGTTGAACTGCCGCAACGCTTCATCCCACACAAGCAGCAATTTCACAGATGGATGTATCACGTTCTCTCATACCAATAACACGCCCTCTTTCAAACTGACTGATTTGACGGTCTGGTTCGCGCATACGTCTGCGAGGCATGCTGCACGTCTGGTCAAGTCCCACTGATCCATTACCTTCGGTGCGACAAGGAGAGCCACATGCACATTTGACCGGTAGGTGGCATTGCACCACGATTTCGATGTTGACTTTGAACCTGAGGGCCGACGTGGTTCAAATGCTAATCATTTCTGCAGAACATACTTGTTGTGACTTGGCAAGACAGCCAAGCCACTATGATTGGTAGCCGAAAGGCACGCGTTAAGCTCACGCAGGCTGGCGTGAGGTCTGGAACATTTAAGGGAATTTATAGTAGCAAAGAACGTAAGTAATTACTGGAATACTTAACTTCAATTCATAATTGGTGAACATCGGTCTGACGGTACATGCATCATCAGATAAATAGCAAATGATAATGGCGCCTTGCTAGGTCGTAGCAAATGACGTAGCTGAAGGCTATGCTAACTATCGTCTCGGCAAATGAGAGCGTAATTTGTCAGTGAACCATCTCTAGCAAAGTCGGCTGGACAACTGGGGCAAGTGCTAGGAAGTCTCTCTAGACCTGCCGTGTGGCGGCGCTCGGTCTGCAATCACTGACAGTGGCGACACGAGGGTCCGACGTATACTAGCGGACCGCGGCCGATTTAAAGGCTACCACCTAGCAATTGTGGTATCTGGCGGTGACACCACAATACTAATGTCCATGTCCTGTGAACAGGAACGCCTTATCTCTGGTCGTTCAAGGCGTTCTGTTTTTTTTTTTCTGAACAGGTGTGTACTACAAAACGCTATTACTGGTTATTTTAGCTCACGAAATTAATCAGACTGAACAATCGAGGCTAAGCTAATTTTAAATTCCTATCCACTGCTTATTTCGTTGAACGCTGTTTTCATATGACCTTTATTGTACTGAGTGGGCAAATCACAAGTAGCCCAAAAAATATTTACAACAGGATTGAAACAAGGTTCACCCTTATTAACGAACGTCGCAGAAGATGCAGGAAATGGTGGCCGTTGACGTAGATGCAACGCTGTGATCGATTTATCAGACTGTGAGACACACTTTCAGCTCTGCCTGAGGGACAGCAACAACTGCATTTTCAATGTTCTGCTGTAGCTCTTCCAGTGTGTGAGGATTAGTTGAACACACCTGACCCTTCAATTTGCTCCACAGATAAAAATCACAAAGAGAGAGACCAGGCGATAGAGGTGTCCAAAAGATTGTACTGCATCTGTCGATTGTTCTCTCCTCACCGTCTGTTGCTCCGTCTTGCCCGAAATATCTGTACAGTCATTATCTTCTGTGAGTTGATCTCCATATGGATTATATCATTTCTGGGCGTACCAGGCAGCATTAACAGTTTCGTGAAAGTATCGTGTAACGTTGTGGACACAGACAATATGCACCAAACACCAATCTTGAAATAATTCAACTGCTCCTCAGAGTACTGATGGCGATTTTCTGATGCGTAATGGTACATATTCTGTAAGTCCACATACCCTTACGGGCTGAATCAGGCCTCATCTGAAGAAATGAAAAACTGAGGATCCAGAAGTCATTACTCTACTTCGCTTAGAAACCACCAACCACGGGCAAGTTCGTCTGGACGATTAAACTCACGCATCAGTACACTTGTAAGGAGACAGATACAGCACGTTTTTGATAACGTTTCGGCATGACGATCCCTTTATTCCCACTTGCAAGGGTAAATGGCGTTGAAATTTCATCAGATTTTGCCCCAGGCCTTTCTTTACTCGGCAGTTTTCTCTAGTGTTCGAACTCATTGCGGATAGTTAGGGTTTTTATTCACAACCGAGGCCGTTTAGCGTCATATTGCCACTATGTTTTGCATTGCATACTTTGTTGGAGGTTTCGTCAACACACCTCCAGTCTTTAACTCTTGCTCGAACAGTTCCACACACGTTTACACTAACTGCGGTTCGCGTAACACTCGACAATGATCACCCACTATTTAATCGTCAGCACAATTCTGAATAGCATTTAAACATCTGTTCCACTCGCTCATTAAAACGTAATGGCATACCAAAGTACTCAGGACACAGCATACGGGAGATGCGCATACGCAGATATTGTAAGTAGGCTGTTTAGGTTTTTATATTGGTAACGCCACATAGCGCTCTGTATGAAAATCACTGGCTGTGCTATGTGCAGTCTGTGGCTGGTTGGCATAGTTGAAAAACTCTCTATTGCAGTGGGCAGTTGGATGTTAACAGCGCGTAGCGCTGTGCAGTTGGGGGTGAGCCGCCAGCAGTGGTGGATGTGGGAGAGATATGGCGGAGTTTTGAGAACGGATGATCTGGACGTGTGTCCATCAGAGACAGTAAATTTGTAAGACTGGATGTCGTGAACTGATATATATATATAATGCCATTTGAACAAACACTATTAAGGTAAATACATTGTTTGTTCTTTAGCAAAATCTTTCATTTGCTAACTATGCCTATCATTTAGTGACTTCAGTAGTTAGAATCTTTTATTTAGCTGGCAGTATTGGCGCTCGCTGTATTGCAGTAGTTTGAGTAATGAAGATTTTTTTGAGGTAAGTGATTCATGAAAGGTATAGGTTATTGTTAGTCAGAGCCATCCTTTTGTAGGGATTATTAAAAGTCAGATTGCGTTGCGCTAAAAATATTGTGTGTCAGTTTAGTGTTGATCAAAATAAGTAAAGAGAGTAATGTCTGAGTACGTTCAGTTTTGCTCAGCTGTTTGAAAAGCAAATAATGTAAGAGGTTTATCAGCACAGTCATTCAAAATTTTTTTTTTTTTCATATGTCGACCCTTAGCCGGGGATACTTCACTGGAATCTTCTGATTTTTTTCTTGTAGTTTGTGTAATTTGTGTAGCTATTGTTTATTGCTACCGCGTAATTATAGACAGAATTTCCATTCTAGTTGTAGTTTTTCATTGTTGTACAGGAAAACAGTTGTGGCATGCATGTTGATTTGCACAAAGTATTTCGCAGCTGTGCTTGCAATTAACGAGATAGTATTTTCACTGCTATGTTAATGTGTTTTCTTATTTTGCTCTTCAAACTGTGCTAGTCTGTGTTATCGTGTGAAATATTGTGACAATAATGGCGTGTGAAAAACGTAACACTAGGCTCCAAAGTAAACTAAGAAATGACAGTGAAGACGAAAGCAGTGTGTTAGCGCCACCGTGTAGTGAATTAACTAATGTTCAAAGTAGTAATTTGGTAATTGTGCATAGGGAAATAGAGCGGGCTGCAAATAACGGTGTAGACAGTGAAACAATTAGTGAACAGGGAAGCATTATCGATCGATCGGTCGGCAACAGTTTGCCTCAGGAATCCGAAATGACAGGACAAATCTCGCAAATACTGTATATTCAGGTTTTGGGTCCTCACCGTTTGCTCAAATAAGTCAAGACAGATTTTCTGCTTGTCAAAATGTGAATGTTGCCGGTGCAAATGCACAGCCGAAAAGCACTGACGAACATGTTTCAGACACCAGTGCATTGTTATTACGATTAATACAACAAGTGGGACAAAATCTTCAAAAGTTAGACACGATGGAACAAAATCAGAGACAAACAAAGCAAAAGCTTCAAAAGTTAAACACAATAGAACAAAATCTTCGAAAGTTGGACACAATGGAACCAAATCTTAAAAAGTTAGACACCACAGTTGAAAAAAACACGTGAAGATTTAACTACTGAGATACATAACATCGAATCGAAATGTCAAAAAGTCTGTAATGACGTAAAAACACAAATTTGTGAGCATTTTCAACCTATTTTTTCGCGGCCTGAAAATGCATTACAGAATCATGAAGCAGCCATAAAAGAACTGAAAACTACTGTTCATGAATATCATGAGACCTTGCGGGCTAAAATAGACTCAGTTGCATCTACCGATTCGGTTACGCAACTTGCAAAAACTCAGCAAAACTTAAAGGACACAGTAGATACGGTTTCAACACAAATGGACACTCTGAAACTTGGTTCAGAAAGACACATGGAGGAAATTAGTTCATTATCAGAGAAAGTAGTCGAACTTTCGGATCAGCTAAATAATTTATCTACGAAGGTAGATGATAATCGGGATGACACAAGACCGTTAGTCTTTAATGATACAGACGAGTACGAACAAATTAGGAAATTCAAACAGAATCAGAATCAAATTAATACGCAACACCAAAGAAGTACAAGATCAGTTGACACAGGTAATACAAGAATTACATATTTCAGAGGACACTCGCGCTCCAATACGGGAAGAGGGACATAGAAATACGGAACAGCCACAAAATAATAACACAGGGCACTTCGGAAATTATGAAAGAAATTGGCAAGGTACACCGAATTTTGAGTTGAAACCGCCGAAACGACGTAACAATGACCGACGTGCGACTCGCCGACATGATGATTTTGACTATAAGCTTTTATTACTACACGTAAATTCAAAACATTTAAGAATTCCGGCAACGACATTCATCCACAAGCGTGGCTTCATCAATTCTCTCATTGTTTTCCTCCCAACTGGTCACTGGAGCACAGATTAGAATTTATGTGTAGCTATTTAAAGAATGAACCAGCTGTAAGAATGCGATCGGTCATTCACGATTGTCACAGAGAAGGAGAATTTTATCATACCTTCCACTCAGCATATTGGTCTCAAGCTACACAAGACCGAGTAAAACATAGCATCATAATGATGAAACATTTCGAACAATCTGAGTTTTACAGTCTTGTGAAATATTTTGAAGACATGTTGCACAAGAATCAATACCTGTCAAACCCATACAGCCCCTCAGAACTCATCCGCATTTGCTTAATCAAACTGCCTGAACATTTACGGCATATTATTTTGGCAGGACGTTGCAAAGACGACATTGAAGCTTTTCAGGGACTGTTACAAGAATTGGAAATTGGATCTCACAATCGCAGAACGAGAAAACAGGAGCACAACAATTACAGGTCACATCCGTCACAATTCCGCGATGACAGAAATAATAACTGGACACGACAAGGCTATTCTCACAACACAAATCGTGACCAAAACAGACACCAACCCTATGACAGCCGTTGGCAGAATAATAGTTACAGAGAAAGATCGCAATTCCGTAGTAATGAATATGACAGAGATAACCATAGACACAGACAATATGGGAACCAAAACAATTATTATCAAGGGAGACAGAATAACTTCAGACGCAACAGTTCAGCATGCAGTTACGATTCAGGGAGAAATTCTCCACCACGTGACCGACAAGAAAGAAATTATGGAATCTACCAACGTGACATCCAGTCTTACAAATTTACTGTCTCTGATGGGCACACGTCCGGATCATCCGCTCTCAAAACTCCGCCATATCTCTCCCCATATCCACCACTGCTGGCAGCTCACCTCCAACTGCGCAGCGTTACGCGCTGTTAACATCCAACTGCCCACTACAATAGAGAGTTTTTCAACAATGCCAACCAGCCACAGACTGCACACAGTACAACCAGTGTTTTCCATGCAGAGCGCTACGGGGCGTTACCAATATAAAAACCTAAACAGCCTACTTACATATTTATGTCAGTGACAGATGTTTACGTAATTACACAGTTGGATAACTTCACACTTATGAAATTGTATTTTGTCTGTACTTTGTGAACTGTTCATATTTTTTCGGAACCATTGTGATACTATGAGAGCTTTGACTGTCGTATTTAGTATGAGATCATGATTTTTAAAGTACGTTTGTGGTAGATGACACTATTGAAATGAGCAGAGAATTTTTTTAGGTTTTGAAATTGTTCCAGAAAGCTATGACGTTTCTGAGATTTGACTGAGGTGTTTTGACATTATTATTACGACGATGATGTATATTATGCTGTTGAGGTATGTTTATGATCAATAAGCTGTTGCTATATGAGGAATTTGATTATGCTACGTATTTATTATGATGAAATATTGAAGAAGTGTCGACGAATATGTATATGAGTAATAAGGTAAGGAATAATGAGTAGTGATTAGGGTCTCTGATTTGTGAAAAATGATGTTGGAAACCAAGAATCGTACTTTAAGAGTTATGAAATGTGTGTATATGCGTGAATGTATCACAATGCCGACGAAAAGTTTTTGGACTCTGTTATATTTATAGTTTTTTGTTTCTACACATTTGTAACGCTAATTCTCGACCTTTGAATTTTTTTATATGAGACTGTCACTGTAGTGCAAACTGCTGTCGTAAATATTTCGGTAAGAAAGCTAAGTGACCTTGACGTAATGCGTTAAGGGCACCCTGCTGTGCCAGTCGCCTGGAGAAAAAGCCATTAGGTGGAGAAAAAAAGAGGCCAGGCCATTATCCTCGCTATTGACATTTCTTTGGAGAAAGCATCGCAAATACGACACGCTCAAACTTGAAAACATATGATTACACTGTGGAGCTCTTAATTTATGATATTTACTAAAATGCCTAATGAAATGATGAGAAAAATTTTACATCTATTGTCTTTTTAGTTGCGAGATTTTTTTTACAGCCTTTGGAGACGCCATTTGCCTAGTGAATGACGTTTTTGTATATATATATATATATATATATATATATATATATATATATATATATATATATATATATATATGCTCATTTCGTTTAATATCTAGTTTCTATCTCCACTGCAGCATTGGTTAAAATAAAATTTTATAGATGTACTAATGTGGATATTTTATGCCTAAAGATCCAGTAAATAATAACTTTATGATCTACTTAAATAAACGAAGGTGCACAAAAAGACATTTCCCTTCACAGGAATTGCATATATAATTTTCTTTTCAAGTACTTGGTAATTTCTTTTGTAGAATAAGTTGTGGTGCACCACTTTAATTACATAGATATTAAGATGTGAATAGACATTTCCTTTATCTGAGCTGTTGTCTTTAGTGTAATATTTTTTCTGCTTGAGCTTTGCCATGTTTAGGTATAAGTTATAGCATTTGCTGCTGCTGTTTGCCAGGCATAGTATTACTGAATTTGACTTTGTATTACTCTGTTAAGCCAGTTTTACTACTGATTTATTTTTCTTGTTGCTGCACATTGGCTCATTTTCGTTGTAATGTTGCATTTGCTCTGCTAATTTAGATATACTGCTGCTTGCTTTGCCAATTTGCGTTTTTTTGTCATTGCTGTTTGTGTTAATTGTTTTGTACTGCTGCACTGCCTTGTCCCTTAGTATATATATCTGAGCTCAGTAGATTAGCTTAAGAGGGGGTAGACTATATAAGAGAATGAGTTGCGATGCGAAAAAAGTTTGTAAAAAATAGGTACTGTGTAATGAAGAATAATTATTTTGAAAGAGGATATGAATAGAATACAGAAAGCAGGTATAGATAGGACTTCTTGGGAATAATGATGAACGAAGAGAGATCTCCAAGAAGTAAAGAAAGTTTTGTTTGCAAAATACTGCAGTAAAACAAACCCTGTCCTTTCCTTTTGTATTATTCCGCTATGTGTTTGTGTACCCTTGTGTATTTGTGCTCTTCCTGTCTTTATATGTTTATCTGATAAGACTTATGTTGTAGAATTTTTCTAGTAATCACCTACACTCACTATGATGAGGAATACTGTTATCCTCAAATATAATTTGCATTAATAATATGTTATTTACTTTGTAAAGATGTTAGACATTATTAATTCTGTTCTGTTTCAATGCTCATATGTGAAATTAATGTTTCAAAAACTATTCTCATTATTTTATTTATTTACTTATGTCATAATTCCTGTAACACTGATGCACATGTTTATTTCTATTCTTTTGTAAAGCCTGTATTACTACAAATTTTATCTGTACTATTATGTTCTTTAATGATGTATTTTGTACCTTTGTAATTGTATTCTTATGTTGTAAATTCATAATTGTATAGACACCAGTTCTTCAAATTAAGTTTCATTTCAGTGCACACGTTTCTGTTGGTCATAGCATATGCATAATATGTAAAAAAAGGGGACTGTTAGTGTTTGTACGTGTGTTAATAATTCAGCAAGGGACTGGTTAACAGCATTGCTGGTTCGAAGGTCAACTTCAAAAACTTTGTGAGTGCACAAGTGGTGGTTTATGGACTTGCTATATTGTCCGCAAGACTCTTCGATGGTGATTGTGCACCTGCACAGTCGCAACAGATGGCTGCTGGCCGTCTCTACAAGGCCTACAGTGGGTCCGCATCTTTGATGGCCCACCAATACCATTATTTCTACAAGGACTGCAGTGGGTCTGCACCTCTGGTGGCCAACCAATACCGTAATCTCTAACAAGACTATAGTTGTCTGCTCTGTGATGACCTACCTACCAATATTCTTGAACTTCGACTGACTCTGCTGTTGGTTTGCTCTGTTGTGGCGCATTACTTGTCTGCATGTCAAGAGTCAGCATTGTCTTTCCGTTGGAAGGCAACACTACTTCTTCAAGACTGCATGGAAATCCACTACTTCTGTGTGCAATTTCCAGTTTCTGTTACTAATGAGACTTTGTGAAAAAAACTGTAATTACTATTGTGATAAATGATCAGGACTGATTTTATGAGAACAATTTTTGCTTTTGACCAACAGTATATCAATAAGTGTGGCATTTGATTTCTTTGTTATTGTAATCATGAAAAATTTTTTCAAATCTGTATTGGCCACTGCCCAAAACAGTTTGTAAAATTTTTTGTGGGGAGCATGGGGGCTATGTAAGTAGGCTGTTTAGGTTTTTATATTGGTAACGCCACATAGCGCTCTGTATGAAAATCACTGGCTGTCCTGTATGCAGTCTTCTGGCAGCCGCTTCTGGCTCCTCTGTGTTTGTGTCGACTTGTAATTCGTCCTGTTGCTCCACAGTGACTGATTTTAATATTGTTTGAGTTGTTTGTGGAATTGTTTTCGGGGATCCGTGTGTATCTTATGTGGTTTGAATGAGCTGTCTGCGTGCTGGATTAAGCAGTTGGTTGGGAGGGGCAGCAGAGAGGTCCGCACAACGCCGGTACTCGGCGCCACCGCTGCCGACACACGTGAACTGCTCGATCGAAGGATGTCGTCGCAGTGAAGGACGACCACGTCAGGGACTCGATTCACCTAGAACAAGCTGAATGGATCGCCAAATTCGAGTAGCGAAACCTCCACCATTGTGTGTGTGTCCGTCCGTCGAAGTGACCTCTTGCTGCCAGTTGGCGGTTTTATACTCCGACGTTTCCCTTGCCTGACTTGATTGGCAACGACCGATGGTTCGTCGTTCGGTCGGTCGTCTCAGTGGATGACGTGTATCTGGTCTTTCGACCGTTTCTGTGTTCTCAGCGTTCACGTCTACGTGCAATTCGACTTGTTTCTGTGCAGTGACTGTTTTAGCATTGTTTGAGTTGTTTGTCGAATTGTCTTTTGTGGTTCCACGTGCGTCTAGTCAGATTTTGAATAGGCAGTTTGGTCTTAAAGCTGTTTGCCCACTAGCATTTGATGGAGCCAACGTGTGTAATTACATGATTGTTATTTGACGATGCTAACTGTTATTCGATTGTGGTATTGCTTATCGCGTCTTAGGTGGATTTTGCGAATGTGTTGGTCGGCGTTTAAGCTGTCCCTAGTGTGAGTTGCCATCTCGTTAAGTGAGCATAACTCTTGGCTGCCTGAGTCACTGCTTACGCAGCTGTAGGGACTTTTCTCAGGTCGATCCTTGGAGCACTGTTTGTGGATCACTGTCTGTGGATCACGCCAGTCAGTGTAGTTTGTTAGTCAATTATTTTAAAATGATTGTTTAAAAAAATTATTTCCTTAAATAATGTGTACGTGTTTTCTGTGCAACCAGCGGTAACTGATTAGGCCCCGTCCACACCTTTTCCTCCCTTCCCTAAGTCCCACGTCTCAATTACTTGATTATTTACGACTGTCACTGACTAAGAAAACATAACTTGATTCACAGGTTACGAAACTGTTCTCTTGCACTGAGTGTTCCACATTTACAAAAGTACACCGTTAACTGTGGCTGTCCTACACAGTGTTGTTGACTGCTGTAGCTGAGGTCTCAAACTACGCAGAATTCTTGTATGGTCGACGCTATATTGACCTCAGCGTGAGGGCGCTGCTATGCTGAGAGGGAGGCGTGGTCTTCTGCAGTGCCTCCCATTGGTTGTTGCTGATTGCAGCTAACTCTCGCTAATGTCTTTAGTATCGTTTCACGTTGTCGACTTCTGTGTGGCCCTGTGATCTCTGGGTAGTACCAAACTTTGTCTTGAAGCTGCTGGTGCCATCGATGAGTGCTTTGAGATGCAGTGTCGTACGAAAATCATGGCACAGAGCTGAAATTGAATTGTGTCGATTGAATAGGAAACGCCAAAACGCCCTTTTGCTGCTGTTTTATCGTCATCTCGATTCGACGCTCACTGGGTGATGATTAAGCGACTGAGCGAGTTAGCTGCATCAGGGAGACCTCTACCGGACAACATATGAACTGGCATTTTATTAATGCTGCCTAACCAGACTTCTAGTTTAAAATTGGCTCGAAGTTTGTATCTTTATTCCTGTAGAGGATATAGTCTGGTGGCCGTATTGAAGATCCATAGATCCTTAAACTGAACATACGGTGCGGACCCAGCCAGGGGAAATTTTCTGATACCTTACCGCAAAAATAGTATTTCGGAGCAGCTTTCGAACAGAAAGCCAGTAACGTAGCAAGGAATTATATATAGGTTTGTCATACAGTTCCCTATTTAGTGCACTCTTGACATTAAATAGATGAAACAAACGATCCCTACTGCCGGTATTGCCATAGATGAATCCTGATCTTTATTCAGGCAGCTCCTCATGTGGCCTTGCGCAGCTGAGTGAATCCCGTTCTAGACCCCTCTAACTCGGGAAAAAACTGAAGAGATACCAGTAATCGAACACGGTACTTCCGACCCGACTGCAGCAACGCTAACCATCCTGCTACGGAGGTCTATAATAAGAAGAAAAAAAAAAAAACGGTAAGTGCGAGTAGGACTCACGCATCGAAGGTTCCGTACAAACTTTTATGTATATACAGAGTGTTTCACAATTCATGTTACACACTTTTAGAGGTTGTAGAGGGGACTTAGTAGATAAGTCCCACATAGGAAACTTCATCCAACGACGCTAGAGAGCGTTATAGGCGCCGACGCCTGTAAATGTATGTATATACAGGATGATTCCGTGATGATGTTAGAAACTTTCAAGAATGATAGAGACGGATAAATCTATAAATCTGAGGTAAGAGTATCTGCTTCGGAAACGAACAAGTCGAAAGGTACAAGAGAAAATCATCCTGATACCTCTGACAGTGGATTACATATACTGGTACTGTTGTTGATAAGACTGCAGGGTAGGCAACATTCAGAGGTGGTAGTATGGACCAAGACAAAAACAAATGGCTAGGAAACACATCTCCTCTATTGAACAAGTGCTCATAGCTCTTAAGGTACGCATTTTAGAGCCCATGTTTACCGGACTTTTTTTCTTGTTTTGGTCCTTACTTCCACCCCTGAAAGTTGCCTACGCTACGATCTTAACATCAACAGTATCAATACATGTATTCCACAATCAGAGATATCGGCTCGGTTTTCGCTTCTTACTTTCGACTTGTTCGCCTCTCGTACGTAGACTCTTACCTCAAATTGATTCATTTATCCTTCGCCGGCATTCTTGCACGTATGTAACATTATCATGGAATCACCCTGCATGTACATACACTTAGAGGTGCCGGCGCCTTTAGCTTCGACGCTGTGTAGCGTCGTTGGACGACGTTTCTGTAGATGGATTCTTATGTAAAACATTATCTACTAAGCCCCTCTACAACCACCTGAACTGTGTAACATGAATTGTAAAACAACCTGTAGATAGTTCATCCATTCCTGGAATCGAGAATCTCTGCGTTTTATACCTGTTATCCATATCGACGCTGGCAAGATATCGGTCCCGGAAATCTAAGACATTCAGGAGTGCTTTAATTCTAAGTTGGAATTTTTTGCGTAACTTCGCATTCACTATTGTAATTGTTCATTTACTTTGTTACCATTGGAGTTGTTTTAACATTCCGTGCTAACTGGCAACTGCAGATGCATTGACTTCTGCTCTCGTCTCTGTTGCGACTGCTGATAAGATCTGACGGAAGTCTCCAGAAAGGAAAACGGTACAGAAGGCCACAGGGCTACTGTTGTCACGCTATCGTCGAACTGATCGGTGGAACGTTTCAATGGGTATTTTACGGGATATCGAAACCTCATCCTTAACAATGTAAGTGCAATTCTGCATCAGTTACCAATATTACTTTGCTTTAAAATATGACCGATACAATACGTGTAGTAGGGAAAGACTGCCAGCGTGGTAGTCATTCGGCTATTGGCCTAACACACCTAGATAACAAAAGCATCGTTTTCGCAATGGCGGGGGACCTGACTAAGTCGTAGCTCAGCCATTTAGCACGAAGTATTTGTAAATTATGCTCACAAACTTTTCTCGTGAATCACTCTTCCTATTACTGAAAGCCAGACCAAAATCCCTACAGGATATCCTGAGATTTTTGACGGATTACGAATGCAACGTAAGCTTGTAATGGAAAAAAAATATGTTTATGTGATATAATTACAGATTAATATTTTTCGCATTTTTTTCTTTACTTGTACCGTAAATCCTTGCTTCTTGCCAAGTTTCATGGCTCTAAGTCAACGGGAAGTACGGTACGTTGTGGTGAGTGAGTTTGCGAGTAACAAAATATTGCCATACCTTTTGATTTAATTGACTTAGAAGCTTAAATTTTTTACACCATTAAAAGACCGTAGGCCTTAGTAAGTGGCATAAGTTTCAACTTGATACCACAATCCGTGCCAGAGAAAAAGTGTCCATAGTAGTCAGACAGACAGAGATATACACACAAAGATAACGATGTTATGCCATAAGGCAGTGATAGTACGCTTGGTCCCTACCGCCCACTAGTGGAAGCTCTAGCTTCCGTGGTTGGTGGTAGGTGCTTGGGGATTAATTTGCATTAGATTTTTACAAAATTTTGACGTAATTTATTTGGCAAGTAATTATTATTATATGCTTTAACTTGTTGCAACTGTTCTGTATAAATTTTACAACGTAAAGCCGTTCTCTTACTTTATAAGTCACCACTATTGCAGAACTGGTAGACAGAAATTTTTTCTACTATCAGAGAGAAAAAGTGGGCTGAGGTAAAAACAGGTTCACTGTCCCCTCAATAAGGGTTCAGTTCTTACCGACTGAAGTATGGAACCATGAAAATGATAAAATTGAATATATTAAAGCATTTTACATAATGACGTCATTGTCAGCGACTATATTTTTAAAAAAATACGGAAATTTCAGATTTTTTTTCATTCGAAAATCAGTATTTCAGCCTAAAAAATAACGTTATTATAACCACAGGAAACATATTAGTCGGTCAAAACCAAGGTAGCGGAAAGAACGTAACAAGAGAGCAAATTTTGAAATAAATTGAAATATAACACTTGACTGCAGTGTTTCATTAATGAAAGAAGTTATCCGAAAACGGTTTTCCCCTGTTTCAGTAGCTCATGAATCTGCATCTGGCGCCAGGAACTGAAAACCTATGTGTGTCCTGTGTAGGGTGAAATGAGATTAGGTAGAGATCACCTTTCTGAGGACTCCAAGTAACTTTAAAATGACAAAATCTCAGTCCGCTTAAAACTATCTGAAGAGCCACGCGTTTTACCAGTCGCAGCTGAGAATTTGACGCGAGGGTACACAGGGTGCGAGAGGCTAATGCTGACTTGACACATACCAGTTGCCCATTGAAAATTTTCACAAAATTCATACACTAAAGGTACGTCATAGTAAAGCAGCCACCCTTTCCTGTTCCTCCCTATTCTTGCGGGTTGGTTGTAGTTGCTACAGTTTTCTCCACTGGTAACACTTTGTAATATGAAAGTTCTAGATCTGCCGTTTGATTTATTTTTCCATAATATTTTTGTCGAAGAAGTTTTTTAATCTGTTATGTCAAATTATGTGTTCAATTAGTTCGGTTTTTCTTTTGCATATAATGTCAATCGCTCTTTCTTGTGCAGTATGTTATAATATTTCTTGATTAGATTTTCTTTCAGCCCAGGATGTTCATGTTGCTCTTCTCCATATTCATGCACTATTGATTTTAAGCTTCTTTCCTTTCTTGTTTCCCCAGAGTCCACATTTCATAACCATAACTTTAGATGCTCCAAACAAATGTCTCGATGAATACTCTTCTGTTTTCTATATTAAGATGGCTCTTCGTTAATTTATTACTCTTATTTGTGAGGACACGTTTAGTAACTGGAGCTTTTCTTTTATTATTTTACTTCTGCTGGCGGCTATAGTGGTGCTTCTGAAGCAGGAAAATTTGTTTTCTTGCATTAGCATTTGATTTACTACTTTAATTTTTGCCATTAATTGCCTGATGTGTTTGTCTGTCACCGTTATTTTAGTCTTGTTTCCGTTTTCAGTTTATGGTTGTGCATGACGTCAGACGAAATTTTCAACATACAGTTCATATCCTTTTCAGAATCTGCCACACTCATAGGAAATAACTATGTCTTCACCTTTTACGAGGTGGCACAGCACAGTACTAAACCAAAGATTTAATTTAATTTTAAAATTTTGTGTGCGTGCTCGTAGGGTGGACTCACATAGCCTGCGAGTAAATGCGGCTCTGTATAGTCCTGTGTAATCGGATGAATCTTTTCGAAACCCCTATACTTGGATACTACGCAGTTTAGCAGAGAAGTCATGATCGTAGATATTTCGAGAACAGGCACTGTGACAGTATTTATGAAAGAAAATATGGACCAAGCAGACTGTAATATATTTATTGTCGATGCTATTAGCTAACTTCAAGCGTCGCTTATCTACAAGCACTTATCGTAAGCATTTTTCGCAATTAGCTTATTACAGCCTTCTTGGACTATGTTTCATACTAAAGCTGTGGACGCACACGAGAGCAAAATTCTAAATCCTGTTACGGTAGATCAGCGCCATAGTGTACAAGTTGGCTGGCGCGACGGACAAATGAATGGCGCCTGTGGCTGGGGGAGGAACAGGTGAGCGGGGCCGTCCTTGCCCCGGCGGCCTAGGCCACGCCGCCATGCACGCCGTGCGGCGGGCCTGCCTACCTGCCGGGGGCAGCGCTCTCGGGTTGCGCATGCGCCGTGACGCGCGGTTCCGGGCGTCGGGTTTCTGCGGGCGGGATCGGGTTTCACTTGGCCACGCCCCCCTCCCTGCTGCCTGCTGCTTCCACACAACATTGTCTTCTTTTTTAGAGAGAAAAAATCTGGACGGGAGGACGACCGCAACCGGCCGGCACAAAACACAAACAACGAGAGCGCTCGACTGTGCACCGAATATCGAATTACGGCGCAGCGCAGCGACCTTGTTGCTCATTCACATCTCCACCATTCACCGCGGGCGCGCTTGCTCCGGGTACTGTTGGACGGCTGTCAGTAAATAATACGTCTAATTGGGATCATTTTAAACAGTGTGCCGCTGAGGGTGTCGGTGCGTGGAGCAAAGGTAGCACCACTTCAGAACCCACTTACCAAACGACGTAGGGAAAATATTAGTGTCACAACAAACCCAACGAGAATCCGTATAAAAAATCTCTGTATTAAACTGATAGCAGATATGCGGCGGAGGGGAGAGAAACAAAAAACTGTTCACGTTACATCAATAGCTATACTACTATAGAGAGACAAGTTGTTGTTCAGCGTTGCTACGGAAAATCTCGGAAAGTTCTTGACTGATTCAAATCAAATTTTTACATGATACTCAAATTAACATCCACGCAGATATAGGTTACATAATTATAATATATATATAATATGAATGTAAAACATATTAACGGGAAACGCGGTTACCAATAATTCCAAAAATTTCTTGACAGATTTATTTTAGATTTCACACGATATCCGAATGATGATTTGGACGGGTGAAGACTATATATTTTTAAATGCATAATTGCAATATATAAACGGGCAACGTTGTTACAAAAAGTCACGAAAAGTTCTACACAGGTATACTTCAGATTTTTAGACGATCCTATAATGAATATCTGAACAGACATGGGAGATATATATATATATATATATATATATATATATATATATATATATATATATATTGTGGTGTCACCACCAGACACCACACTTGCTAGGTGGTAGCCTTTAAATCGGCCGTTAGTATACGTCCGTTAGTATACGTCGGACCCGCGTGTCGCCACTATCAGTGATTGCAGACCGACCGCCGCCACACGGCAGGTCTAGAGAGTCTTCCTAGCACTCGCCCCAGTTGTACAGCCGACTTTGCTAGCGATGGTTCACTGACAAATTACGCTCTCATTTGCCGAGACGATAGTTAGCATAGCCTTCAGCTACGTCATTTGCTACGACCTAGCAAGGCCCCATTACCAGTTACTATTGATGCTGTAAAACATGTACCGTCAAGATCTATGTTCACCAATTATGGATTAAAGTTAAGTATTCCAGCAGCTACGTATTATTTTTGCTAGTCTCATATCCCTGACCTGTTCCAGACCTCACGCCAGCCTGTGTGAGCTTAAATGCGTGCCTTTCGGCTTCCTCCTAGTGGATTGGATGTCTTGCCAGTCCACAACATATATATACCGGGTGATCAAAAAGTGAGTATAAATTTGAAAACTTAATAAACCACGGAATAATGTAGATAGAAGATAGAGACGTAAAAATTGACACACATGCTTGGAATGACATGGGGTTTTATTAGAACAAAAAAAAAAAAACTAAGTTCACAAAATGTCCGACAGATGGCGCTGGACAGCAAAGCGTCAGTGACAGCCATGACAATCGTGTATAAAAGGAGCTGTAATGAGAGAGAGAATCAGATGCGCCAGCAGTCGTAGCATGTTGACGTTACCTGAAAAGGCGCTTTTAGTGAAGCTGTATTATCAGAATGGGAAATGTGCTAGTTCAGCGTTACGATCCTACCGCCATAGGAAGGGGATTCGAACGGGTAAAGGTCCGTTGACAAATGCAGCTGTGGCGAAAATGATTTCGAAGTTCGAAGCCAGGGGTTGTTTAGACGATAGACCCCGTAGTGGCCGACCGAGTACAAGGCGTAATACTGCTGAGACAGTTCAGGAATAAATGGAGACTGTAGTGGGTTCGTCTATGCACGGGGAAGTCAGCGCTCGTGCAGTCGCACGTCGCACCGGCAGTCCATACACTACTGTTTGGTCGGCACTTAGGCGTACCCTCCATTGCTAACCGTACAAAATCCATCGGCATCATGAACTGTTACCTGGCGATTTAGTGAAGCGGAGGGCATTTGCGGTGTGGGCGTTTCAAAAGATGGCGGAAGGTGACGATTGGTTGAGTAACGTGTTGTGGACTGACAAAGCTCATTTCACGCGCCCACAACTGCAGGATTTGGGCTACCGAAAATCCTAGAACTGTCGTGGAAACTCCATTGCACGACGAGAAAGTCACGGTATGGGTTGGATTTACCACATTTACCGTTATCGGGCCTTTTTTCTTCGGGGAAATGCGTGATTCTGGTTTTGTAACTGCTACCGTGACGGGTGAAAAGTACGCCTATATGATACAGAATCGCATCATCCCCAGTCTGGCTGATAAACACCTGCTGGAACGTACGATGTTTATGCAGGATGGCGCTCTACCCCATATTGCTAGACGCGTGAAAGATCTCTTGGGCGCGTCGTTTGGTGATGATGGTGTGCTCAACCGCCACGTTCGTCATGCTTGGACTCACAGGTCCTCAGACCTCAGTCCGTGCGATTATTGGCTTCGGGGTTACCTGAAGTCGTAAGTGTATCGTGATCGACCGACATGTCTAGGGATGCTGAATGACAACATCCGACGCCAATGCCTCACCATGACTCCGGACATGCTTTATAGTGCTGTTCACAACATTATTCCTCGACTACAGCTATTGTTGAGGAATGGTGGTGGTCATATTGAGCATTTCCTGTAAAGAACATCATCTTTGCTTTGTCTTACTTTGTTATGCTAATTATTGCTATTCTGATCATATGAAGCGCCATCTGTCGGACATTTTTTGAACTTTTGTATTTTTTCGGTTATAATAAAACCCCATGTCATTCCAAGCATGTGTGTCAAATTGTACCTCTCTATCTACATTATTCCGTGATTTATTCAGTTTTCAAATTTATACTGACTTTTTAATCACCCGGTATATATATATATATATATATATATACCGGGTGATTAAAAAGTCAGTATAAAAGGAGAAAATTTGTTACCAAACGTCTCGAAAAGTTTTTGATTCACACTATAGTCTAAGAATCATTCGGACTGAAATGGGCTACAGATTTTTTTTTACAATGCACAAGTTTTCTGTTAAAACCGAGTGCGACAAAGAAAATCGTGCGCTGTGCTGTGAAAATATGCGGTTTTGTTTTTTTCTTATAGGTTATTTCAACGACGATAACGTGGCACATAAACCATTACACAAATTGTTTCTCACGTGCATATTCTTTCTCCTTATACGTATGTTAAAACAAAAATTGTGTGTACGACAATGTGCTGTTTTGTTTTCTTTCTTGCTGTTGGTCTTAATAGAATATAGGAATGGTGAATTTATGGCTTTTCGGCTTACTATTAGAACACTACTATGAAATCTGAATCATCTGAATCTTTTTATCCTTTTATTTGTTATCAGTCTTCTGGCTGGTTTGATGCGGCCAGCCACCAATTACTATCCTGTGCTAACCTCTTCATCTCAGAGTAGCACTTGCAACTTACGTCCTCAATTATTTGCTGGATGTATTCAAATCTCTGTCTTGCTCAACAGTTTTTGTCCTATCTAGTCCCTCTAGTACCATGGAAGTCATTCCCTCATGTCTTAACAGGTGTCCTATCATCCGGTCCCTTTCCTTATCAGTGTTTTCCACATATTCCCTTCCTCTCCGATTTTGCGCAGAACCTCCTCATTCCTTACCTTATCAGTCCATCTAATTTTCAACATTCGTCTGTAGCATCACAGTTCAAATGCTTCCATTCTGGTTTTCCCACAGTCCATGTTTCACTGCCACACAATGCTGTACTCGAGACGTACATTCTCAGAAAGTTCTTCCTCAAATTAAGACCGATATTTGATACTAGTAGACATCGCTTGGCCAGGAATGCCCTTTTTACCATTGCTATTATGCTTTTGATTTCCTCGTTCTCCGTCCGTCGTTGGTTATTTTACTGCCTAGGCAACAGAATTGCTGAACTTCATCTACTTCGTGACCGTCAATCCCGAAGTTAAGTTTCTCGCTGTTCTCATTTCTACTACTTCTGATTACCTTCGTCTTTCTTCGATTCACTCTCAATCATACTCTGTAAACTGTTCACTCCGTTCAGCAGATCATGTAATTCTTCTTTACTTGCACTCAGGGTAGCAATGTCATCAGCGAATCGTATCATTGCATCCTTTCCGCTTGAATTTTAATTCCACTACTGAAGCTTTCTTTTATTTCCGCCATTGCCTCCTCGACGTACAGAATGAACAGTAGGGGCGAAAGGCTACATCCTCGTCTTACACCCTTTCCAATACGAGCACTTCGTTTTTGGTCGTAAACTCTTATTATTCCCTCTTGGCTATTGTACGTATTGTATATGACCCGTCTCTCCCTATAGCTTACCCCTACTTTTCTCAGAATTTCTAACATCCTGCACCATTTTACATAGTCGAACGCTTTTTCAAGGTCGACAAATCCTATGAACTTTTCCTGATTTGTCTTTAGTCTTGCTTCCATTATTATCCGCGAAGTCCAAATCGCCTTTCCTAAAGACAAACTGATCGTAGTTTAGCGCATCCTCAATTTTCTTTTCCATTCTTCTGTATGTTATTCTTGCAAGCAACTTGGATGCATGAGCTGTTAAGCTGATTGTGCAGTAATTCTCGCACTTGTCAGCTCTTGCCCTCTTCGGAATTGTGTGGATGATGCTTTTCCGAAAGTTAGTATGTGGCCAGACTCATACATTCTACACACCAGTGTGAATAGTCGTTTTGTTTCCATTTCCCCCAGCATTTTAGAAATGCTGATGGAATGTTATCTATCCCCTCTGCTCTGTTTGAGCTTAAGTCCTCCAAAGCTCTTTTTAAATTCTGATTCTAATACTGGATCCCCTATCTATTCTCCTATTTTTTCTTCCATTACATCAGACAAATCTTCCCCCTCATATTGACTTTCAATGTATTCTTCCCGCCTACCCGCTCTCTCCTCTGCATTTAACGGTGGAATTCCCGTTGCACTCTTAATGTTGTCACCCTTGCTTTTAATGTCACCGGAGGTTGTTTTGACTTTCCTGTGTGCTGAAGCTGTCATTCCGCCAATCATTTCTTTTTCGATGTCTTCACATTTCTCCTGCAGCTTCCCTGCACTTTTTATTTATTTCCTCCGAATCTTGTAATTCTCTATTCCTGAGTTTCCCGGAACATTTTTGTACTTCCTCCTTTCATTGATTAATTGAAATAGTTATTGTGTCGCCCATGGTTTCTTCGCAGCTACCTTCTTTGTACCTATATTTTCCTTTCCAACTTCTACGATGGCCCTTTTTAGAGATGCCCATTCGTCTTCAACTGTACTGCCTTCTGAGCTATTCCTCATTGCTGTATCTATAGCCTTAGAGAACTTCAATCGTATCTCGTCATTCCTTAGTCCTTCCGTATCCCACTTCTTTACGTATTGATTCTACCTGACTAACGTCTTAAACTTCAGCCTACTCTTCATACTCTTCATATATTGTGATCTGAGTCTATGTCTGCTCCTGATGCGTCTTACAATCAAGTATCTGATTTCGGAATCTCTGTTTGACCATGATGTAATCTAACTGAAATATTCCCATATCACCCGTATCACCCAGCCTTTTCCTCTTGTGATTCTTGAAGTGAGTATTCGCTATTACTAGCTGAAACTTGTTACAGAACTCAATTAGTCTTTCCCCTCTCTCATTCCCTTTCCCAAGCCCATATTCTCCTATAACCTTTTCTTCTACTCCTTCCCCTACAACTGCATTCCATCCTCCCATGACTATTACATTTTCATATCCCTTTACATACTGTATTATTCTTTCATTATCCTCATACACTTTCTCTATCTCTTCATCTTCATCTTGTGGCGTCGGCGTGTATACCTGAACTGTCGTTGTCGGTGTTGGTTTGCTGTCGATTCTGCCACTGAACTGTTCACAGTAACAGACTCTCTGCCCTACCTTCCTATTCATAACGAATGCTGCTCCCGTTATACCACTTTCTGCTGATGTTGATATTACCCTGCACTGATCTGACCAGAAATCTTTGTCTTCTTTCCTACCCATTCGCTACTCAAAACTGTGAGAAGTACTGTTACTGGAGCCACTATCTTCACAGTTCCAGCAGCTGTATCTAGTGACCTCAAGCGATTTACCAGTTCATTTTAAGTGACTTCAGTTACCAATGAGGGTATCGTTTGTAATTATAATAAACAGGGCTCAAGATCAGAACAAGAGATAAGAGGATGAAAAGAGGGGAGAGGTGACGGGAAATTAACATAGAGAATGGTGAGGAGGGGATGGACAGAGAGACAGGGGGAAGATGATGTGCAGAAAGGGGGATTAAAGGAGGAAGGGATGGACAAAGAAAGGGGGAATGACAAGATGGACGGAGAGAGAGAGGGCAGTAAGGAATTTGATCCATGTCCCATCCTTATTTAGCAATTGAGGTGTATTGCCGGGTTCGCCCAGTTATCTACATTTCTATCTGCGCCTGTTCTCTACAAGCTACCTCAAGGTTTGTGGCGGAGGGTACTTTTTGCACCACTGAAACTTACCCCCATCCGACTTTCCTGTTGCAGTCGCGTATGGTGCGTGGGAAGAACGATAATTTGCTAAGCACACATGTGATTTTATGGGAGACAAAAGTATAAAGAACTTCAACAACTAATTCGGCAGTGATGCACAACGCCTCTCTTCTAGACTCTACCACTGAATGAGCATCTCCTTGTCACTTTCACCCTTTCTAAGTGAATCTTTGACGAAACGCAATGCTCTGCTCTGTAACTTCTCTATTTCGTTTCTCATTCCCATCTGCTAACGGTCCCATACTGATGAGAAAAATTAAACTTTTTTAAAAGCGTTCTGTAAGCAATTTCTTTCATGGATACGTTACACGCCCTTAAGCGTCTTAACATGAATATTGGGGTGACATTTACTTTTCCTACAATTAGTTATATGTCCTAATTCACTCCGAATTGCTCCAGACGGTTACTCGTAGATATTTTACGGTAGTTGATGTTTAGAGTGATTTGTTTCCAATAGTGTTATCGAATAGTAATGGATTTCTACATCCATTTATCCACAACAAATTAATTTTATTTACGTTCAAGGTCAACTTCGAGTTCCTGATCCAGTGATAGATCCTATGCTGGTTCTCTTGCATTTTTCTAGAACTCTTCTCGCTACAACCTTCCTACATGGAACAGCATCGCATGCCGACATTCTCTTACAGATTTCGACGTTTATCAGGGGAAGTAAAAAAAATTATTGTTTACTTAATAGCAGATTCCTACCGTATCTCGCAACAACAAACATATGTTCATGTCATACTATCTTTTTTGAGATTAATGTTAGATCTTGGGTGACTCTTGCTACTTCATAGCCATTTACAGCACAGTCTTGAGGAGTAAATTACGCTGTACAGTAGTAATACCGCAGTTACCTTTCGACTGTTCTGCTCCTAAATCTCGTTCAACAGGTTCACATTTATAACAGAAATAGAAACTCTTGCTTAAAGTCCTGCAACTACTATTCTTTTACTTACAAGCCACTTTTCGGCTTCTTAACCCGACATCATGTGACTACTGGTGGTCGCCGTCACAGATGAAATGACGTGCAACTTACGCATACGTTACTGGTATGTTGGCAGTACACGCCAGAAAGAAAGAAAGAAATAAATTACCTGTTGAAATGCAAATGTATATTGGCCACGACATCTTGGTAGATGCAGTGCCTGTGTGTTTATTGGTTGCATTTTTTCATATGACTTGTCAAGCAAATGGCAGCACGGTATATCTTGCCACAATTGTCACAAGTGTATCTGGCTGCTGAGGCAGGGGCAGTGGTAGCATTGCGAAGCTTTTTCTGCCTTAATCTGTCTAACGAGCCTTCATCATGCTTCGACATTCCAAATGATCTATCATCACGCCACTCTGGTCTCATGCTAGCCCGTGCCTCCCATCTGTTTGTGTCGATTCCAAAGCTCTCCATATTTCGTTTACAGGAGTCCTTGAACCTCAGTACAGGGCGTCCTACAGATCTTTTGGCTATAGAGATCTCTCCAAGCATCACCTCACGTGGTAATCTGTCAGGATCCATACGGTGGCCGTGTCCCAGCCAGCGGAGTCGTCTCTGCTTCAAGATAGTTGAAATACTGTTGCACTTACTTTTAGATAGCACTGCTTCGTTGGTCACTCGGTCCTTCCACGTTATTCCGAGGATGGATCTCAGGCACCGCAGTGGAAAGTATTAAGGCGACGTTCTTTTTGGCATAGGTAGTCCATGTTTCCTGAAATGCAAAAGAAAAATTTATTTTACTATTGTAATGTGGTTTTCTTACGCATGGACAACTGGAAATTAATTTGAGTGAGCTGTGTGTATGTGTTTGGCGAGATCCGGGGGAGTGGGGAGAGGGATTGAGCAAACCGTAGTAGCTTATTTAAAACTATAAAACTATTAAAACTAAACCATGCTTCATGGTCTACTTAATGGCATCTTGAACATTACAAAGTACGTAATATAACTGTATCCCTCTCAGACATGTTCGTCAACGGTTGAATCTGTCTTACTGAAATATAACACTACTGGAATTATATAAAATTTATAAATACACTGAGGGGGCAAAAGGCATACTGTTCCTACTATTACCAAGACGGACCTCCTCCTTTTCGGCGTAGTGTAACAGTTCGACAGGGTAGTGACACAACAAGTCGTTGAAAGTTCCCTGCAGAAATATTGCGCCATGGTGGTTCTCCTGCATTTCGCTACAACGCTTCTGGCGAAAGTGCTGCCGGTGCAAGATATTGTGCACGAAATGGCCTCTGGGTTTTGTCTCGTACATATTCGATGGGATTCAAGTCGGGCGATCTGGTTGCCCAAATCATTCGCTCGACTTGTTCAGAATGTTCTTCAAACCAATCGCGAAAATTCTAGTCCGGTGACATGGCGCATCGTCATCCATAAAGACGACACTGTTGTTTGGGAACATGAAGACCACGAATGGCTGCAAATGGTCTCCAAGTAGACGAACATAACGATTTCCAGTCAATGATCTGGTTAGCGGAACTGGAAGACCGAGTCTATTCCATGTAAACATAGCCCACAGTACTATCGAACCACCACCACCACCACCAGGACAACTTGGATCCATAGCTTCGGGGTCTGCAAAACACTTGAAGACTGCCATCAGTTCTTACCAACTGAAACCGGGGTTCATCTGACCAGGCCACGTTTTTCCAGCCGTCTAGCGTCCAACCGATATGGTCACGAGCCCAAGAGAGGCCCTGCAGGCGATGTCGTGCTATTAGCAAAGTCAGTTCCGTCAGTCGGCTGCTGCCATAGGCCACTAACGCTAAATTTCACCGCACTGTTTTCTAATGGATCCATTCGTCGTTCGTCCAACATTGATTTTTTTCGGTTATTTCACGTAGTGTTGCTTGTTTGTTAGCACTGACAACACTACTCAATCGCCGCGGTTCTCGGTCGTTAAGTGATGGCGTCGGCCACGGCGTCGTCCGTGGTGACAGATAATTCCAGAAATTTAGTAGTCTCGGCACACTCTTGATGCTGTGGATCTCGGATTATTGAATTCCCTAAAGATTTCACAAATGCAATATCCCTTGCGTCTAGCTCCAAGTCTGTTAATTCCAGTCGTACAGCCATAATCATGTCGGACAGCTTTTCACATGACTCGCTTGAGTACAAATGACAGCTCCCTTTTATAAGTCGTGTACGCGATACTACGGCCGTCTGTATATATGCATATTACTATCCCACGACTTTTTTCACCTGAGTTTATATAACACAGAGCGCTATCTTAGTTTTCAATAAACAGCTGCATTTACCTTCTTCCCTTCAGGGTTGTTAAGTCTCAATAAAGCATACGTGAGGAAATAAAATTAAAATATTAAAATCAGCTATGTAGTTCGTTTTATAATATACTGATTTGTCTTGTAATCATTTTTTAAGTGTAGTGATTTCTTTGGTAAGAACTCTGTATCTGGATTAGAAATATCTCGGTAGGTTCAACGTCATTTGATCTGCGATTACGTCGATGAGCTAAGGGCTAAGAAGACGAAAGCTGGTTTGCGAGTAAATAAACAACAGTTCTAAATTACAAAGAGTAGTGATATTATCGTCCGTTTCTGCCAAACTCCAACAGAGAAATCAGTCAACGACTCACCTTAAGTTACAAAGACAAATCACCCAAAAACGCGAAGTATCTCTACAAGGGCTACAGTTGTTAGTACGCTCGTCACAAAAATAAAGACTGAAAGTCACAATACAGCAGAAAATATAAGAGAAGTTCGCTACTTCTCTAGTAGGGAATTATACACCGAAGAGCCGAAGAAACTGGTACACTTACCTAATATGGTGTAGGGCCCACACGAGTACGCAGAAGCGCCGCAACACGACGTGGCATGGACTCAACTAATATCTGAAGTAGTGCTGGAGGGAATTGACACCATGAATACTGCAGGGCTGTCCATAAATCTGTAAGACTACGACGGGGTGGAGATCTCTTCTGAATAGCACGTTGCAAGGCATTCCAGATACGCTCAATAATGTTCATGTCTGGGGAAATTCGTGGTCAGCGGAAGTTTTTAAACTCAGAAGAGTATTCCTGGAGCAAAACTGTAGCAATTATGGAGGTATGTCGTGTCTCATTGTCCTACTGGAATTGCCCACTTGCGTCGGAATGCACAATTGAAATGAATGGATGCACGTGATCAGACAGTATGCTTACGTACATGTCACCTGTCAGAGTCGTATCTAGACGTACCAGGGGTTCCATATCACTACAACTGCACACGTCCCACACCATTACAGAGCCTCCGCCGGCTTGAGCAGTTCCCTCCTGACATGCAGGGTCCATGGATTCATGAGGTTGTCTCCATACCCGGGAACGTCCATCCGTTCGATACAATTTGAATTGAGGCTCGTCCGACCGGGCAACACATTCCAGTCATCAACGGTCCAATGTCTGCGCCGACGGGCCCAGGCGAGACTTCAAGCTTTGTGTCGTGCTGTCATCAATGGTACACGAGTGAGCCTTCGGCTTCGAAAGCCCATATCGATGATGTTCGTTGAATCCACTTGTTGATGGCCCAGCATTGAAATCTGTAGCAATTTGCGGAAGGTTTGCACTTCTGTCACGTTGAACGAATATCTTCAGTCGTCGTTGGTCTCGTTCTTGTACGATCTTTTTCCGGCTGCAGCGATGTCGGAGATTTTATGTTTTACCGGATTCTTGATATTCACGGTACACTCCTGAAATGGTCGTACGGGAAAATTTCCATTTCGTATCTATTTCGGAGATGCTATGTCCCATCGCTCGTGCGCCGACTATAACAGCAAGTTCAAACTCACTTAAATCTTTATAACCTGCCATTGTAGTGGAAGTAACCGATCTAACAACTGCGCCAGGCACTTGTTGTCTTATGTAGGCGTTGCGCCGTATTCTGCCTATTATTAATCTATGTATTTGAATATGCACGCCTATATGACTTTCTTTGGTGCTTCAGTGTAGGTATGGCGCTTCAGTGTAGGTATGGTTAAGGAGAAAGAGAGGAACACTAACAAGAAACCCCCTTTTCGTGCGAGTTCACAAGTTCAATCTATAGTGAGACTCATTTGAAAGTGTTGTGTTAACAGTTATGACAGAAAAATTAATTAAGTGCTAATGACGCACCTTGTGCATCAGGAGGGCAACAGAAAATGTCTGAGCGGTGCAGAGCTCCATCTTCTATGGGATGTATGTATTATTATACTCCAAAAAATGGACATCGTCGACGTTCAAGGATCATTCAAAACGCACCATTAACTTGCACCGTGAACACTGAACGAAAAATGGCACTCCACAGTGATCGCGAAGATTCCCACCATGAAGGCCGAAGGCTAACTCCTTGGGAGTTACAAAACGTGCAAGACGTTCAGCTAGGTATCCACTCTTAAGGAATGCATAGCGAATCTTATTGGTAAACGGAATGATGAGAACTGACGGAATGTGGCGGCACGCAGCCGAGGCTAGTTTGTCCAGTGATTCCAGGCGGTATGAACTGCAATGTCACTGACTTCTCAGGAGGGATAGTTAGCTCTAAGGGAGTATGATTTTTTTTTGCACAGACCAGGAATCAAGCAAAAGCAAGTTAGTTTGACCAGCCCAATAGCAGTGCTCACACCACAGTTGTAGATCTCTTACACGCGTTCAAGCGTTTCCCCACTCTTGCTTTCTGGGATTTAAGCATTCCCTACTGTCCTTGCAAGATCGCGCACACGAGAAAGAATCGTAGGGGGCAGAGCGCCTCCAACTTCTCGCAGCGCAATAAATAATTTCCACTTTAACAGTCAGCATAATTTGTACGAATGCGTTATGGCATTCGTGTTAGCTGATCTTGATACAATTCTCTTTGTGCCTTTAATTTCCAGGGTTCCTTTCATATGCATTACCTCTTCAAATCCCTACTAGTCGGAGTTGAAAACATATTCCTTAGTGAACGATGGGATAAGTTTGTTTATCTCATTTACAAATTTTCGGGGCCATTCTGCAGTTTGCTGTGCATCGACAAGTTGACGCTTTGTTTGAAATTTCGCTGTCTTATGTTTTCCTATTCTGTTACACTGTTTGAAGGTACACAACCACCCACTGCTTCCCCTGAAATTACTATAATCTATGTCGCGCACATTCTACATCTACATCTACATTTATACTCCGCAAGCCACCCAACGGTGTGTGGCGGAGGGCACTTTACGTGCCATTGTCATTACCTCCCTTTCCTGTTCCAATCGCGTATGGTTCGCGGGAAGAACGACTGTCTGAAAGCCTCCGTGCGCGCTCTAATCTCTCTAATTTTACATTCGTGATCTCCTCGGGAGGTATAAGTAGGGGGAAGCAATATATTCGATACCTCATCCAGAAACGCACCCTCTCGAAACCTGGCGAGCAAGCTACACCGCGATGCAGAGCGCCTCTCTTGCAGAGTCTGCCACTTGAGTTCGTTAAACATCTCCGTAACGCTATCACGGTTACCAAATAACCCTGTGACGAAACGCGCCGCTCTTCTTTGGATCTTTTCTATCTCCTCCGTCAACCCGATCTGGTACGGATCCCACACTGATGTGCAATACTCAAGTATAGGTCGAACGAGTGTTTTGTAAGCCACCTCTTTTGTTGATGGACTACATTTTCTAAGGACCCTCACAATGAATCTCAACCTGGTACCCGCCTTACCAACAATTAATTTTATATGATCATTCCACTTCAAATCGTTCCGCACGCATACTCCCAGATATTTTACAGAAGTAACTGTTACCAGTGTTTGTTCTGCTATCATATAATCATACAATAAAGGATCCTTCTTTCTATGTATTCGCAATACATTTGTCTATGATAAGGGTCAGTTGCCACTCCCTGCACCAAGTGCCTATCCGCTGCAGATCTTCCTGCATTTCGCTACAATTTTCTAATGCTGCAACTTCTCTGTATATTACAGCATCATCCGCGAAAAGCCGCATGGAACTTCCGACACTATCTACTAGGTCATTTATATATATTGTGAAAAGCAATGGTCCCATAACACTCCCCTGTGGCACACCAGAAGTTACTTTAACGTCTGTAGACGTCTCTCCATTGATAACAACATGTTGTGTTCTGTTTGCTAAAAACTCTTCAATCCAGCCACACAGCTCGTCTGATATTCCGTAGGCTCTTACTTTGTTTATCAGGCGACAGTGCGGAACTGTATCGATCGCCTTCCGGAAGTCAAGGAAAATAGCATCTACTTGGGAGCCTGTATTTTGATGTGCAAAACGTGCACATCCTGTAAACTGTATAGAGCATCCCTGAAACGCGCAAACATCAGTTTTTGTACCAAGTACGCCTTGTCCTCCCTTGAATTTCGATAGTTTTTCTTGTCCACTATGCGGTCATATTGTTGCGTACTTATTCGGAAACTGTTCATAATTTTTTATTTATTGTTTTTTTTTTTACTATGCTGCGGATGATCTTCCATTTACATAATTGCGTTTAGTATCCGCTCCTTTACTACCTTTCGCTAGAGACGGGATTTGTTGCTCCCTGTTCGACAAGGATAGTGAACTACATGCCTCGACACGTATGTCAGTTTCATTGTTAAGCGTGTGTCGTCGTCATTGTGATCTTAATATAGCTTGTCTGCTCAGTCGAACGTACACGACTCCACACATTCCAATGCCTCATCTTGTAGTATCGCTAATCTTTCATCTGCTACTTCTTTCTAACTTTCTGACGAAATATCGACTTCGACAACTGTTGTAGATATACCGCAATGTTCGCTTTATTTATCGTTACCGTTTTTCTGCTTTGTATGAACTGCACTAGCACTGTAGCACCGTTGTGAGTTATTCGTCGACTTATCAGTTCAGCTACGCTCCATAGGCTCGTGTTGTGCTGGCCGTTGGATACCTCCAGTCCCGCCCCCTGTTGCCATTAGCAGCCAATATTTTGGTTGCATGGTAGACATAATGTATGGCATCGAACGCCGCAAACAACATTGAACTTTTGCGACCTCGCACTCAAGGGATTGCTTGTAAGATGAAGAAATTAAACAGCAGAGAATGTCGTGGAGGGAAACGACACATGTGTGGAGCCAAAGAGAAGAGCGCAAGGCGGCGAAAGCTCGCCGAGTACTATGCTTGGAGCTGCCGCAAAGCAGAACAACTACTGATTGTAAAATGTTCTGTTTTATCTGCCGCACATCGATTGTACCTTACTCCGATTATTTTCTCTTTATTTTTATTACCTTTTTCTTTAAACGAAACTACACACATGTTTCCAGAGACTTTTTCAAGTCTCAGACGTGTAGTATACGTACGCAGGCAAGCGACGAATGAAAAGTTGAACCCTGGTGTCCTGCTCATTAAGCAGATACATAAACCACTACGTCATCTTGGCACAGTGGCTCTGGTATAAATTTTAATTCACATATCTCTTTATTGCTGAGATTGGTCGTTGGGTTCGTTATTTATTTTATTGCAAATGGTTCAAATGGCTCTGAGCACTATGGGACTTAACTTCGGAGGTCATCAGTCCCCTAGAAAGAACTACCTAAACCTAACTAACCTAAGGACATCACACACATCCATGCCCGAGGCAGGATTCGAACCGGTGACCGTAGCAGTCGCGCGGTTCCGGACTCTAGCGCCTAGAACCGGTCGGCCACGCCGACCGGCTTATTTTATTACACATTTTTACGGCTATTTAGGACACGCAATTACTGGCAGAGGCTGCTTGTTAACACTATTAACCTTTTTTCTTTATTTTGGCACTCCCTGAAGGAATTCTATGCATCAGTGTATACTTATATCGTAATACGAGACTAGAAATTGCACTCACACTGCTGCAAGAACAGCAAATTACAGAATTTTACTTACGGTATGTATACCGTACACGGTCTTGAAGTAAGAATACATGATTAAATTTTTTGGTAGTCCGAGGACATACAGGGTGTGAAAATTAGTACACGTAGTTGCCACCTCTGCTAGAAACAAAGGATCTAGCCCACCTGGGCATGAAGGCGATGTGATCTTGAAGAACAGACATGCGTGCATCATACGACATTCCATACTGTCCATCTCTGTGTCCATAGACGACACTCAACGGTCACTGAAAGCAACTGTTCTGAGACCCATACGTCTCCATTTCTTGGGTTAATGGTGTGGACAGCTATCAGATATAACTGTTGTCTTTGTTGAAGGATAGTTGAATGCTAGCCAGTATGTCGCAAGAACAGTAAAACTTGTTGTCCTACCCTACGTGACCTGGATACCAAATGGGGCACTGCGGCAGGATAATGGAAGTCGTCACTCTGCAGGTCATTTCACAAATGCCTAGTAGAATGTACTGATTCCTGCAAGGTACCTGGATTGGTGATTAATGGGTGGAGAATTGGGTGCTGGGGCTGGGTTTTGCGATTTGTGTATCGGATCCGAAGGTGTTCTAGGAAGAGAAGAAGTTGTGGGAAGTGGAGGAGTTAGTACAGTATGACAGTTGGTGAAGGTACACGGATACGCAAAGCGAGATGGAGTACATGTCTTCCCAGGATTTCAAGGATCTTATAGAACAGGCGAAGCAGAGATCCAGCCAACGTTAGTACTTTTAGACGGTTTCAGGCTTTGTGTTGGATGATAAGGAGTTTGCATTGCATGTTAGTTTTCTGTCGAGAGTTAATCCTAAAAACTTAATCAGAGGGATGGGCTGGTTGTAGATGGAGAGGTGGAAATATGGACGACGGAAACGTCGAATGGTGCGACCGAAGATGATGGGTTGGCTTTTTTGCGGATTTACTTGAAGTTTCTACGTATTGCACCACTCGACTAGGAGATTCAAGTGGCGTTGGAAGCAGGCATTGGAGAGTTGAAGAGTGTGATGAGTGGCTAGGAAGGCGATGTCGTCAGCATTACTGCAGGAGGTTACGAAGACCCTACATAGCGCGCTGCGAATATTCCCCGAATGCTTCAAAATCAAGTTGACACACGGATCACACTTCCCTGCGGCAGCGCCCTCGCTGGTGGATACGCAGAACTCAGCTGTCCTCTGCATTACCTCTCGCTGTAAATCTCTGTATAAAGGAAAGTATGTCCGTCCTATTCCCCTGTGTTTGCCGCCGTCCGCATTTCAGATTTCGCTGAACCTGCGTCACGTGACATTATCAACCATTGTGGGCCCAAGCGCTACGTGTGAAGCATAGCAAGTGTTTGCGTATTTTCGAAGTTTTAAGTAAAATAGTGCCCCAGTTCTGTGCTTTTGGCTGTTAGTTTCGAGGCGAAAAGGGAGGAAAACTGTACAGAATTCCTTCCGAAGGGAGAGAGACAACAAAAAGGAGAACATGGCTGATACTGATGCTAATCAGCAGAGACAACTGGCAGCCCATTCAGTTAATTTTATTCATTTTCGGCCTTACGTCTTTGTCTCCTTTTTGCACTTCGGTTACTTAGTTTCCAATCCATTCGAACAGCAAAAAAAGTCAAAAGAGCTAATAGGATGGTTTAATGGTAATTTATTTACCAAATAGAAATCTTTGAGGTAAAACTAACAATGCCAGCACATACAACGAAAAATAGTGAATGGTACCGTATAAAGTTATCATGACTGGTAAAAAATTTGACCTGATTGACGGCCTGGGTGGCCGAGCTGTTCTAGGCGCTACCGTCTGGAACCGCGCGACCGCTACAGTCGCAGGTTCGAATCCTGCTTCGGTCATGGATGTGTGCGATGTCCTTAGGTTGGTTAGGTTTAAGTAGTTCTGAGTTCTAGGGGACGGATGACCTCAGAAGTTAAGTCCCATAGTCCTCAGAGTTCTTTGAACCATTTGAAGTTCCGCAGTCGCACCAGCGAGGGCGCTGCCTACAGGAAGTGTGCTCCGTCTGTCAACTTGCTTTTGAAGCACGCGCGGAATGCTCGCAGCGTGCTATACATTGTGGAACGGAGTGAGTCTTCGTCAGTCTTCGATGGCTCACCTGAAGATGATTAGCAGATGCCCAGTCGAAATGTCGTGGGAGGAATTAAACGACGACCGGATGGCAGGCAGCAATTTGTTTGAACACAGATATATGCTGCCCTAACAGCCCACCGTTACCAGCCTTCATAATCTGACACAGAATGCGTGACAGGCATGGAAAGGAATTCCTCAAGATGACATTCGGACGCTGTTCACTTCCATGTCACAACGAATTCAAGAGATTATTCGTTCCTCTGATGGCCACACGTCACACTGATGTTGATGCTGGATACCAGTACCGAACGGATTGTAAGTGTAAATATTGAAACCCGGGCCGGCCGCGGTGGTCTAGCGGTTCTAGGCGCTCAGTCCGGAACCGCGCGACAGCTACGGTCGCAGGTTCGAATCCTGCCTCGGGCATGGATGTGTGTCATGTCCTTAGGTTAGTTAGGTTTAAGTAGTTCTGAGTTCTAGGCGACTGATGACTACAGATGTTAAGTCCCATAGTGCTCAGAGCCATTTGAACCATTTTGTTGAAACCCAAGTTTGATAAACATCTGTTTTTGATGGTCTAACACTTTTCATTTCCACCAGAGTATCCCAGATCTGAACTTAGTAATTCGCTGAAGTTGAACTGTATTGACCGTGCCTTGAGCCTTGCCCACCATTTCCGAATACAGGTATCCTGTCGTATTAAGAATATCCGTACACCTCCCAGTAGACATTAATATTGGGTGTGTCCTCCCTTCTCCCTTATGGCAGTTTCAGTTCTGCTGGGGACAATTTCAGCGAGGTGTCTGAACATCAGTGGAGAAATGGTGGCCCATTCTTCGTCAAGTTCTGAAACCAGAGAAGGTAGTGATGTTGGAGGGAAGTCGACGTTCTAAGACATTTCAAAGGAATTCCGTTCTGTTCAGATCGGAACCCAGGGCAGGCCAGTCCAGAGACGATAATGTATGGTCGCAAGAAGACCGGGTTCCAGACGACCACGTGGCACTACCGAGAGGGAAGACAATGATGTTCGGCGTATGGTTCTGAAGCATCTTACTGAATCTGCAGCAGCAATTTCTACAGCAGCTGGCACCTCAGCGACACAGCGAATTGTTACTAATCAGTTAGTTCAAGGACAACACCGAACCAGCTCCATGTAGCGTGCTTTCCACTGACCCCAAACCAACGCCACTTGCGACTACACTGGTGTCGAGCGAAAGCTCCCTGGAGATCTGGGTGAAGGTCTGTTGCGTTTTCTGATTCTGCCTCGGTGCCTAATAGCGGTATGTTGGCTAGAAGGAGGCCAGCTGAGGACCTGCAGACAATCTGCCTGCATGATAGACAAAATGAACCTACGACTGGAGTTACGGTCTGGGGTGCGACTTCATCTTATAGCAGGAGCAGTCTCGTGGTCATCGCACGCGCCCTGATCGCAAATTAGCACGTGAATCTGGTGATTCGTGTACTGCCAGTCGCGAACAGTACCCCAGGGAGCGTCATATTCTCAACAGTGTCGACATATTGATTTGGCCCGGTGATCACCAGATCTATCTCCAATAGCGTACATATGGGGACATCTCCGAAGAAGAGCTCCAACATCATCCACAAATAGCATTAACTTAATCTGGATAGACCAACTAAGTGCCACAGGCATGGAAGTTTATCCCACAAACTGGCATCTGGAACCTGTACAACACAATGCAGGCGCGTTTGCACGCTTGCGTTCAACATTCCGGCGGTTACAGCGGTTATTAATGTATCAGCCTTTCACACTTGCAACGGCTTATTTCGAATTTACATTGACCTGTGATAGTGTAACGTAAATGCCTTAAATACACTACTGGCCATTAAAATTGCTACACGAAGAAGAAATGCAGATGATAAACGGGTATTCATTGGACAAATATATTGTACTAGAACTGACATGTTATTACATTTTCATATAGTTTGGGTGCAAAAAAATGGTTCAGAGGGCTCTGAGCACTATGCGACTTAACTTCTGAGGTTATCAGTCGCCTAGAACTTAGAATTAATTAAACCTAACTAACCTGTCACACACATCCATGCCCAAGGCAGGATTCGAACCTGCGACCTCAGCGGTAGCTCGGCTCCAGACTGCAGCACCTAGAACCGCACGGCCACTCCGGCGGCATTTGGGTGCATAGATCCTGAGAAATCACTACCCAGAACAACTACTTCTGGCCGTAATAACGGCCTTGATACGCCTGGGCATTGAGTCAAACAGAGCTTGGATGGCGTGTACAGGTACAGCTGCCCATGCAGCTTTAACAGGATGCCACAGTTCATCAAGAGTAGTGACTAGTGTATTGCGACGAGCCAGTTGCTCGCCCCCATTGAACAGACGCTTTAAATTGGTGAGAGATCTGGAGAATGTGCTGGCCAGGGCAGCAGTCGAACATTTTCTGTATCCAAAAAGGCCCGTATAGGACTTGCAACATTCGGTCGTGCATTATCCTGCTGAAATGTAGGCTATCGCAGGGATCGAATGAAGGGTAGAGCCACGGGTCGTAACACATCTAAAATGTAACTTCCAGTGTTGAAAGTGTCGTCAATGTAAACAAGGTGTGAGAGACGTGTAACCAATGGCGCCCCATACCATCACGCAGGGTGATACGCCAGTATGACGATGACGAATACACGCTTCCAATGTGCGTTCACCGCGATATAACCAAACAAGGATCCGACCATCATGATGCTGTAAACAGAACCTGGATTCAGCCGAAAAAATGCCGTTTTGCCATTCGTGCACCCAGGTTCGTCGTTGAGTATACCATCGCAGGCGCTCCTGTCCGTGATGCAGCGTTAAGGGTAACCGCAGCCATGGTCTCCGAGCTGATAGTCCATGCTGCTGCAAACGTCGTCGAACTGTTCGCGCAGATGGTTGTTGTCTTGCAAACGTCCCCATCTGTTGACTCAGCGATCGAGACGTGGCTGCACGATCCGTTACAGCCATGCGGATAAGATGCCTGTCATCTCGACTGCTAGTGATACGAGGCCTTTGGGATCCAGCACGGCGTTCCGTGTTACCCTTCTGAACCCATCGATTCCATATTCTGCTGACAGTCGTTGGATCTCAACCAACCCGATCAGCAATGTCGCGACATGATAAACGGCAATCGCGATAGGCTACGACATTTATCGAAGTCGGAAACGTGATGGTACGCATTTCTCCACCTTACATGAGGCATCAGAACAACGTTTCACCAGGCAACGCCGGTCGACTACTGTTTGTGTATACGAAATCGGTTGGAAACTTTCCTCATGTCAGCACGTTGTAGGTGTCGCCACCGGCGCCAACCTTGTGTGAACGCTCTGAAAAGCTAATCATTTGCATATCACAGAATCTTCTTCCTGTTGGTTAAATTTCGAGTCTGTAGCAAGTCATCTTCGTGGTGTAGAAATTTTAATGGCCAGTAATGTACGTTACCTAGACTAATGTATTCCAGAAATTTCAGCACACTACATTAATTATTTTTTGGTGTTGGGGTTTCCTTCTCTCCGTGTAGATAGTTACATCAGGCCTCGTGTGTCTCCATATTAATTACTTTTTGGTGTTGCGATTTTTTTTTTCTCAGTGTGTACTCTCGGGCCGGCCTATCGTGACATCTAGAAATCAATTCCTCGTGACACAGGGTTGATCAAACAGTGTCGCAGTGTCCGCGCGAGCTGCCCAGCAGGTAGACGGACAGCAGAGCGCTGCTCCTGAGGCGGCAAGCAGGTGCGCAGCAGGAGTGCACTGCGAGGCTTCGCTCCCACGGCCGCCGCGGCTTCCTGCAGCGCAAACCGCCCTCCCCGCCACCATTCACCGATGCGCCGCTCCTTATCGAATTTCTCGTGGAGAGCGAGCGGACTAACAAAACACACACGGTAATGCTCAGTAATTTGGAAACTACAAGGTTACTGCCTTACGAACACTGCCTCATCCCCCTTTCTTCCCAACACCTCGCATCCATTCCCTTTGCCTGCGCTGTGTTATATGCAGCTGAATGACGAGCCATCATTGTCACACTTTCACATTTTCCCGCCATAGGCACGGTCTGCCTGAAACATCTCCTACGGTCTTGCCGCCTCGCTACTCCGCTCTTCCCAATCTTCCGCTGGCCTTCGCCTAAGCCTCTTGCCTTTGATCTTCACTTCATGTCGATGAGCACCCTCCTCTCATACATTCACGTGAGACTGTTCGGAATGCTTCGTCTGGAAATCACTTAAGAGCAGGTTGTTAGAAAACTGACTCTTGAGGACAACGTCATAGACCTCGTAGTAAACAAGGGATCCAGACTTCCCGAATCGGTTAACTTAGAGGACGGAATCAGTGATCATAAAGCTGTTGTATTGGGCAGGTGCATAAGTTCGTACCATTTTTCCATAAGTTTAACAACAGATCCACATAACAGACACTGTGGGCATCTATAATACATTCAAATGGCTCTGAGCACTATCCGACCGCCGTGTCATCCTCGGTGGAGGATGCGGACAGGAGGGGCGTGGGGGTCAGCACACCGCTCTCCCGGTCGTAGGATGGTATTCTTGACCGAAGCCACTACTATTCGGTCGAGTAGCTTCTCAATTGGAAATCACGAGGCTGAGTGCACCCCGAAAAATGGCAACAGCGTATGGTGGCCCGGATGGTCACCCATCCAAGTGCCGACCACGCCCGACAGCGCTTAACTTCGGTGACCTCACGGGAACCGGTGTATCCACTGGGGCAAGGCCGTCACGTCTACCAAGGTGTGGCAGCCACCAGCAGTCGACCATATGTTCTCCCTGAAGATGGCTCCTGAGATGGGCTGAAACCGGTCGGCACTAAATAAATAAAAAACGGAATTAAGACTGTTTTCTTAATACTAGGTACAGTTGTTAGAGACTGGTTAGAAGAAAATTTTGGACAATTCGAACGAAGGATTTGGCCAGTAAGACCGCCCGACATGAATCTCGTGGGTCTAGGATTCTTATAAGATAGAATTTGTAGATGATATTGAGAATATACAATAAAGAGCAACGTGTTTACTCCCGCTTAGTAAGTGCGAAACTACAGTGGCAAACGGTACAAGAGAGCCGTCGTGCACCACGGTGTGTTTTTCTAAAAAAAAAAAAGGTTCTGAGCACTATGGGACCTAACATCTGAGGTTATCAGTCGCCAGAACTTAGAACTAATTAAACCTAACTAACCTAAGGTCATCACACACATCCATGACCGAGGCAGCATTCGAACCTGCGACCGTAGCGGCTGCTCGGCTGCAGACTGTAGCGCCCAGAACCGCACGGCCACTCCGGCCGCCTATAATACATTCTCCCGCACTATTTATACAGTTTTCCAACGATGGGGTAGCTTTTAGTATTCGCGTCTGTTGAAATCACTTCATTTTGAGGCAAACAACTCGTTGTGCCAAGTTCGGAGCTCATTTTCATGCGGAAAGAAAGTTCTTTAAAGGTTGTTCGATAGAGACGGGAAAAGATGAAAAGATCAGGTGAATTAGATGGGCGCGAAAGACTTCCCCGACACTATTCCTGCATAGGTTTTTTGTCAGTTTACCAGAATGAGGCTGAGAGTTATCATCACTTCGCGCAGTCTTCCCGATCGTTGCTCTTGGAGTGTGTGTGAAAGACGTCTCATTTGTTCACACTAAATGTCAGCAGTGATGGTTACATCTCAGAGAAGCAATTCACAGTACAACACACCGTCACTGTTCCACCAGATGCATAAAATTGTCCTTTGCGGATACGCGCAGGTCTTTGTAAGGGGTGTTGCTGCTTTTTTTGGTCCCAGCCATTCCTTTCTTTCCCTTACAGTAGTATAAGACATCACTCCTCGTCACCAGTAACGATAGAGAATGGGAATGGTCGGTGTCGTTCACGAGCCAATTAATGACGTGGAAGCAGAGATGCACATATTGTAAGTAGCCTGTTCATGTGTCTGTATGTTGGCAGCGCGATAGTCTGCATCAATAAATCTGACAGCGCTGTGCGCACTCTGTAAGAGACTCTCTGGCTGGTCGGACTAGCAGTTGGAAGTTAAGAGTCTGCGGTGATGGTAGTTGGAGGTGAACAGGCAACTGTGATGGAAGTTGGGAGTGTGTAGTCGGCAGTGATGGAGGTTAGAGGTTAATAATTAGCAGTGTTGGAGGTTTGCAGTATTAGCGCGTGCGGACGATCTGAATGTATATCCGTTATTGAAATTTTTTACTGATTATTATATAAATTTTGAACTGGTTGTCACATTCTTAAGGTAAATACATGTTTACTCTGCAACAAAATCTTTCCTTTGCTACCCACATGCCTATTAGTAGTTAGAGCCTTCAGTAGTTTGAATCTTTTATTTAGCTGGCTGTATTGGTGCTTGCTGCATTGCACTTGTTCGTGTAGTGAAGATTTTTGTGAGGTAAGTGACTTATGAAATGTATAGGTTATTGTTAGTATTTCTACTAATTCAGGGCCATTCTTTTGTATTAATTATCTGAAGTCAGGTTATCATTTTTGAGCAGTCAGATTGCGTTGCGCTAGGATATTGTGGGTCAGTGCTGAGACGATAAGAATAAGCAAAGAGTATAGTCAATTCCACTCAGAAATATAAGCAGAAAATTTAAATAAAAAAGTATAAATATGCCACCAACTGAGTTTTGTGATTTTGGTTTAAGAACTTGCGGTACCCACACACCCGATTTTTGAACCTTCCCCATTACATGCAAATGTCGCACGATGGTGAAATGATCACAGTTCATCACATTTGCCAATTCTCGAGTACACTGACGTGGATCTTCATCAAATCCTGAAAGTCTTCCTGAATATGGAGAGCCACAAATGTCAAAACGAATCTCTTTAACACGAGAAAACCATTTTATTGCTGTGCGCTGTTCAGTGGCATTATCCCCATACAAGGCGCAAATATTTCTTACTGTTTCAGCTGCTGTCACATCTCTACTGGACTAAAACACAAGAATATGTCGTAAATTCCGATTTATTCACTTGGCACTCCATTATCTAGCGTCCACCGCTCCACTCACGATCTCCTAATGAGAAAATGACAATACGTAAACTCAAATTGCAACCATGAACTACGAATAAAAAAATAACAATCGATAAATTAACCCATGGAAACAGGAATACCAACACGCAAAAAAAAACAAAAAAAAAAAAACTACGAGCTTACGCACCAGCCCAGTACTCTCAATGACCGCAGGTGTTAAGTTACAGGAAACGTTAAATAAGATACGAAAAATACGTTGCATAGTCACAGGAAACAAGATGCGGATAATGTGACTAATCAACTTAAAATATTCCGCTCCGGGAAAGAAGATGTGGATCAAAAATGCATAAAACTCAAAAGCATTTCACAACACGCCTTAGAGCAACGTGTTGTGACAGAAATTGTGGGGGATGCGAAAACTACTACAATAGGAAAGAGTGCATCATCACCGCGCGGGATTAGCCGAGCGATCTAAGGCGCTGCAGTCATGGACTGTGCGGCTGGTCCCGGCGGAGGTTCGAGTCCTCCCTCGGGCAGGGGTGTGTGTGTTTGCCATTAGTCTAATTTAAGTAGTGTGTGAGCTTAGCGACTGATGACCTAAGCAGTCCCATACGATTTCATACACATTTGGACATTTGAACAGTGCATCATCACACATTTAAGAAAAGTCAAATCCGAGTTGAAATAAAAAATCTGAAGAAAGCCAAAATTAGCGTAAGATGAGCTACATGAGAAGAGAACTATTCCATGAATTCGCAAAAAAACATTTTGCCAACTGATCTCTCCAAAAAGTTTATGAACTAACCTAAAGCGGATCGATATATATTCATTCGTTCAGAGACCATACTGCCATCGGAACGGAAGATGACACTGAGCAGGCTCAAAAAGTTGAATTTCATCTTGAAAAATTTTTTCACCGCCGTTGATAGTTGTACTGGTTCTCCTTTCAATCATCCTACTAACGGTAAGGGGGCATATATTCAGATAAGCAATCTAGGAATAGAAAAGTGACTAAGACTGTCTAGCAGTGATTCGGCGTCTTGGCAGGATGAGACACCTGCGAGGTTCTACGGAAATTATGCGAAACAACTTACTCCTCTCTAGCAGCAGTTTTTCGTAGGGCACTGAAGTAGTGAAAGGTACCTAGGGACTGAAAAAAAGGGATAGTGTCCATCTGCGGTAGAACTATTGAATATTTTTTTTGCTTTTCGACTACCAGTTCCCCTGAAGCATACATAAAAATGGTTCAAATGGCTCCGAGCACTATGGGACTTAACATCTGAGGTCATCAGTCCCCTAGAACTTAGAACTACTTAAACCTAACTAACCTAAGGACATCACACACATCCATGCCCGAGGCGGGATTCGAACCTGCGACCGTAGCGGTCGCACGGTTCCAGATTGAAGCGCCTAGAACCGCTCGGCCACACCGGCCGGCGAGCACACAAATACGAGAACTTCTGAAGATTTTTGTATCAAGCAGTATCAAAAATTTTGAGGAAAACAGACTGTAGTAAGCCCGACGTAGGGTGATGTAGCAGATTTATTGAATACCTGAAGGGAACATTGATTTTCTGTCACGATCTATTGATATACGTGAAATGAACATCGTAAGAGGGCGATGGATGGCACACAAAATTGCATTGCGAACTATATTTTGATTGTAATGAGAAACGAAAGAGCATGTTAAGCTTACTTATCACACCTAAGAAACCATTCAAATGTGGACTCTGAAGAATCTTTCGAACACCAAGGTCGCTAGTAAAGCATTTATTATATTTCGATAACAGGTTTCGGCAAGGCTATGCTGCCATCTTCAGATCGTATGCTTTATAAAATTACATATTTTTCATCGGTTCTGTTAAGTGGGGTTGTGTAAGATGACGATACCAGATACAAAGCTGTAATTGTTGTGATCCACAAGAATGGCAGTCGGGAAAATGTGACGACCTAAAGTTTTAACGAATTAGAGAGTGTATCGGATACTACAATAATATTTTATACGTTCAGATGTGGCGTTACACCACTTACAGCAATGATGAAAAATAGGATGTAATGTTACACTGAAGCGCCAAAGAAACTGCTATAGGAATGCGTATTCAAATATGTAAACAGGCAAAAAACGGCGTTTCGGTCGGCAACGCCTATATAACACAAGTGTCTGGCGCAGTTGTTAGATCGGTTACTGTTTCTACAATCGCAGGTTATTAAGAATTGAGTCAGTTTGAACGTGATGTTATAGCAATTGTTCTATCAGCAATTTATCGTAGATCGCTGGAAGAACGTAAAGTACCTAGCGACTGGAAGAAAGCGCAGGTCGTTCCCATTTTCAAGAAGGGTCATAAATCAGATGCGAATAATTATAGGCCTATTTCGCTTACGTCAATCTGTTGTAGAATAATGGAACATGTTTTGTGTTCTCGTATTATGACGTTCTTAGATAATACAAATCTCCTTCATCATAACCAACATGGATTCCGCAAACAGAGATCATGTGAAACTCAGCTCGCCCTATTTGCCCAAGAAATTCACAGTGCCGTAGACACTGGCGAGCAGATTGATGCCGTATTCCTGGACTTCAGGAAGGCATTTGATACGGTTCCGCACTTACGTTTAATGAAAAAAATACGAGCTTACGGAATATCGGACCAGGTTTGTGATTGGATTCAGGATTTCCTAGAAGAAAGAACTCAACATGTCATTCTTAACGGTTCAAAATCTGCAGATGTAGAGGTAATTTCGGGAGTACCGCAAGGAAGCGTGATAGGACCTTTATTGTTTACAATATACATAAATGACTTAGTTGACAACATCGGTAGCTCCGTGAGGCTATTTGCAGATGACACGGTTGTCTACAAGAAAGTAGCAACATCAGAAGACTCGTACGTACTCCAGGAAGACCTGCAGAGGATTAATGCATGGTGCGACAGCTGGCAGCTTTCCCCTAAACGTAGATAAATGTAATATAATGCGCATACATAGGGGCAGAAATCCATTCCAGTACGATTATGCCATAGGTGGTAAATCATTGGAAGCGGTAACGACCGTAAAATACTTAGGAGTTACTATCCGGAGCGATCTGAAGTGGAATGATCACATAAAACAAATAGTGGGAAAAGCAGGCGCCAGGTTGAGATTCATAGGAAGAATTCTAAGAAAATGTGACTCATCGACGAAAGAAGTAGCTTACAAAACGCTTGTTCGTCCAATTCTTGAGTATTGCTCATCAGTATGGGACCCTTACCAGGTTGGATTAATAGAAGAGATAGACATGATCCAGCGAAAAGCAGCGCGATTCGTCATGGGGACATTTAGTCAGCGCGAGAGCGTTACGGAGATGCTGAACAAGCTCCAGTGGCGGACACTTCAAGAAAGGCGTTACGCAATACGGAGAGGTTTATTATCGAAATTACGAGAGAGCACATTCCGGGAAGAGATGGGCAACATATTACTACCGCCCACATATATCTCGCGTAATGATCACAACGAAAAGATCCGAGAAATTAGAGCAAATACGGAGACTTACAAGCAGTCGTTCTTCCCACGCACAATTCGTGAATGGAACAGGGAAGGGGGGATCAGATAGTGGTACAATAAGTACCCTCCGCCACACACCGTAAGGTGGCTCGCGGAGTATAGATGTAGATGTAGATGTAGATAGCCGGAGCATGAGGGATGGGACACAGCATCTCGGAGGTAGCGATGAAGTAGGGATTTTCCCGTACGACCATTTGACGAATGTACCGTGAATATCAGGAATCCGGTAAAATATCAAATCTCCGACAACGCTACGGCCGGAAAAAGATCCTGCAAGAACGAGACCAACGACGACTGAAGGGAATCGTTCAATGTGACAGAAGTGCAACCCTTCCGCAACTTGCTGCAGATTTCAATGATGCGCCATCAGCAAGTGTCAGCGTGCGAACTATTCAACGGAAAATCATCGTATCGATGATTTTCGGAGCCGAAGGCCTACTCGTGTACCCTTGATGAGCGCACGACACAAAGCTTTACACCTCACCTGGGCCCGTCAACACCGACATTGGACTGTTGATGACTAGAGACATGTTGCCTGGTCGAACGAGTCTTGTTTCAAATTTCATCGAACGGATGGAGACAACCTCATAAATCCATGAAATCTGCATGTCAGCAGGGTACTGTTGAGCCAGCGGAGGCTCTGTAATGGTGTGGGCAGTTCCAGCAGAACAATACGACAACTCACATGTTCATTGCTACAGAGTGGCTACAGGAACACTTCTGTGTTTTAACACTTCCTAGACATGAAAATCATTGAGCATATCTAGGATGTCTTTCAACGAACTTCTCAGAAGTGATTTCCACCCCCTTGTAGTCTTACGGATTTATGGACAGCCCTGCAGGATTCTTGTTGTCATTTCACCTCCACCACTACTTCAGACATTAGTCGAGCCCACTCCACGTCGTACTGCGGCACTTCTGCGTGCTCACAGGGGCCCTACATAATGTTACTCGGTTGTACCAGTCTCTTTGACTCCTCAGTGTATAAAGCATTAGATCCGAATATGGGAACACAGACTTGCCGAAACCGGTTACATAAATCCAATAAATGCTTTACTAGCGATCTTGGCGTTCGAAAGGTTATTCAGAGTCTACACTACCGCTGATCGCCCACACGCTGATACAATGTCAGGAATATAATCTCAAATATGATAATGAGTGCAATCAGAAAGCGCTGTCTCAAGAAGTTCTTCGCACGGTGTTAGCAAAAGCCTCTGCAAATTTTGGAGTAACAGTAAAAATGTTAGATCAAGGGAAGGAGGAGTAGTGAATGCATGACTTTTTTAGTTATTCTCAGGATGTTTAAGTAAGATAACGATATCAAATACAACGCTATAATTGCTGTGATCTACAAGAACAGGAGCAGGGAAAGTGTGAAGAACTAAACGTTTTAAGGAATTTGGTAGTGTATCGTATACTGCAGTATTATTCTGTATGTTCAGACGTCGGCAAATATAACTAGTAATTGACCAAATACAAATCAGATTACTACCCTTGATATTTATGCTCTCAGAATTACATAATATTCGTTTTATGTTCTTAAATATTGATAAAGGAAAGAAAGGTTTCTGACGAATAATGATTCCAGTCATGTTTCTAACTATCTATATAACTATCAATGATATTTAAAGAAGCAATTTAGTTGTGGCTAATACCTGAAATAGTTCACAAGGGGCAATGTCTTGTATAAAAAACGGAAAAGTCACCTAAATTAATATGGTATACAAATTGATGCGTAATTTGGTGGAACATCTAGCCTCAGATTTCATACATTTATAAAAAATTTATTACCTATCGAGAATTTATATCTCATTGAAAAGCTTAGAGGAGAGAACTAACTCATTTTCTATTACGTTAAAACCGGATAGTTGGCTGTTACATTTGAAACATTCAATGCTTAATTTGCTGCTTTCACTATTGAGTTATTGCGGCCACAGTTTAACGCCAGTCTTCAAAAAAGATGCAGTTTCTGCCTTGTTATCGACTGTAAATTATTTAGTTATCTTTGGGTCAATCTATGAGATGTTCAAGACATATTCTCTGAATTTCGGCTCAGGCAACTGAACAGATCATGACTCACATCAGTACGAAGTGTTAATAAGCGCTTTGTGTCCCGGCGCGCTTGGAGGAAGACTTGCTTCGGCGTCTGATGGTGCAGGTTGCAATTCGCTGTACGGTGTTGCGGCAAGATGTTGTATGACTTCTTGGAAGATGAGAACTATGATTTTGTTACTTATTCACAGCGAGCATATAGTTCACGCATAATCATTGAAACTTGCGTGATTTGAGGGCGTGTCTAACATGTGGAGATCAGATATCTGTGTATTTTCTATTAATTCACCGAAAGATAGAACAGTTAACTTAGACGCACTCCGCCTCAGTGAACATTTGTCGCAGCTTTATATTTTGTATAGATCTTACCATGTTTAGTTTTCTTATGTGTTAGAACATGGAGTGCCACTTGTTTTCGGAAATTTGACATTACACGTCCTAATGTGATGTTATTACTTTTGAGAGTCAGTTACATGTATTTACGTTCAAATATTGTTTCAGATCAATATTTTTTTAATTTATTGGCTTTCGGTACGTGCCCATCTCAACACAGAAAGTATGATTCTGCACATTGTTTTGAGAATGAAGAGTATAAGTTACTTTAAGTCGTGCCCTGGTACTGAATTATGTAGGCTTAACAAAACACAGATTCCATCATAAAACAAATTTTATATCCACATTATACTGAAACGAGTAAACAAGACGAAAATTAACGCAGGATGGTTCAAATGGTTTATATGGCTCTGAGCACTATGGGACTTAACATCTGTGGTCATCAGTCCCCTAAAACTTAGAACTACTTAGACCTAACTAACCTAATGACATCACACACATCCATGCCCGAGGCAGGATTCGAACCGGCGACCGTAGCAGTCGCGCGGTTCCGGACTGAGCGCCTATAACCGCTAGACCACGGCGGCCGGCTAACGCAGGATGCACAAAGGTCATGTGTTATAAAATACTACTGGTAACAATAAAAAATGATAAAACGCTGTTGGTGCACATTTGGGATATTCCCAGTTCATATTAATGACTATATATCTAAATTAACAATAAAACGTTCTTTTCTCTGTCCTCAAAGAATTGTTTCATTAGCTCCAGGCAGATAATTGAATATTCGTGCAGGCCTGTAAGTACCATGTAGGCAGAACACAAGACCGGGATACAATAACCAGATTTGGGTGTTACACCCATGTGTATACGAGTAGATACACCAGTATTCAGACACATGCATATAGGAGGAACATAGCGACATACATGTGTAACCTGAGCGTTCCACATCCTGATAAGTAGCACATGCCCTGCGGTCTCCGGCGGCTCGTTACAGATTCACTGAGGGCATAACTTGTAATATTGTGTTGTACCTCTCTTTGTCCGGCGCAGTGTAGCAACTCGACGTGGCAAGGACTCAAGAAGTCGACGGAGGATCCCTGCGTAAATACTGATCCATGGCGCCTCTATAGCCATCTTTAATTGCTAAATTGTTGGCTAATATGTCCCATAAATGTTGGATGGGATTCATGTCGGGGGATCTGGGTAGTCAATACTGAAACCATGTAGTTACGGAAGGCAGGGTTCGGTTACGATTGTTGTCGGGGCCGTAATCAGTTACTATAGGTTGTCTTTTACAGTTACACACATTTATTTTTAAAACAGTAATTCCAGACTCAACAATAAAAAATACCACACGTTATTAAACAACTGTGTAAATAATAGTGTTTTCAGCGCGTTACAACTTAGCGAATCACCATAAAATACAGATGTCAATAATTAAAAAAAGCCACTGTGATCACGGCTGAAGGCCTTACACGCCAAAAATGGCAATAAATTAAGAATGTTTAAGAACTCGCTGAAATTTACAACTTACAGGTCGTGAAATATTAAAAGGTATGTGACCACAAACACAGGAGAAGGTATCGGAGGTAAGGTCTTAAGGGTTAGTGATAAAATAAAAATACCAAATTATTTCTTTTTAAGCAAATGACCACAATCACGGCTGAAGGCCCTACACGCCAGGAACGGCAATTATATAAAATAATTTAAAAAGAGCTGCTGTAAAACAGTCAATACAATAGCAAAGGTTAACTTAAACAGACAAGCAACTGATCACCATACGCCAGGAATGGCAATAATATTATAAAAAAATTTAGAAATCTGCTGTAAAACAGGAAGTACAATACCAAAGTTAATTAAAAATACAAGGAACTGATCACCACTGGGGGAATAAGATAATAAGATAATAAAACACAAGAACCAAGGAGCCACAGACGGTTCTCCAGGAACCGACCTCTGAGAGGATCTGGAAACAAACTTTTTCTCGGGCGATGAGATAAGCAGCCAAGAGTTGCATTCACTTCACAAGATGGAAACTCAGACTAGTGGCAGTCTACGAATGACTAATGATAATCTAACTGAGGCTACCTGACGTCCAATAAGCCAAATGCAAAGATGCAACAATACGCCAAAAGCACTCCACTCGCTGCTCTTCTCCTCAGCAACAGTACGAGCAGCAACACAAACCCAAGTCACTGGAGAATCGTGAGATATCACATTGGTGGAGGTTTCTCTGCTTGGATAGAAACGCACTCATCTTAAAGCTTGCTGGATCCGGTTTTCCACAAGATGGCGCACCCTCGTGACCACAACCCTTCCATGCGGCAGCCTATGCACGCCGCCAGCGGTCACAGCGCGTTCTCGTACTGCGTGGACCTGGTTCCTTCTGAGTCCCCAACCGAACTGGCCCACTCACACGACCCAGTAGAAGCACGACGTCGCCCCAAAGATAGGGCCACCATTACTACTTATCGATAACCGCCGCTGCAACCACTAGCGGACAGGCAATGCTTGCAAAACTAAGTGGCGCCAGTCAACACGAGAAGAAGACAAACAACCGCAACTACGTCAACTAAACGATACGGTCTGGCCTCCAACAGAGGAGGGAAATCTATAAACATCACCAACGCGAGCCGCAGCACGGCTCACATACCATTCGTTCGAATTGTCCAGAGTGTTCTTCAAACCAATCGAGAATAATTGTGGCCCATAGATATGGCGCATTGTCATCCATAAATGATTTCCGTTGTTATTTGGGAACATAACGTCTATGAATGGCTGCAAATGGTCTCAAAGTATCCGATCATGCAGAGGACCTACACCATTCCATGTAAACACAGTCCAGCTTGCACAGTGCCTTCTTGACAACCTGGTGTCATGACTTCGTGGCGACTGTCACACTCGAACCCTACCAGCAGCTCTTACCGACTGAAATCGGGACTCAGCTGACAAGGCCACGGTCTTGCAGTCGTATAGGGTCCAAACGATACGTTCACGAGCTCAGGACAGCCGCTGCACCATCACCACCTGAAGAGAAGTCAGCGTCACAGTCAGTGACGTCACACAGAGTGGGCCTAGCTTGGCGACGTGCTGCACTGATAGAATTGAGGCACGCGCTCTGCAACTTTTCTCAAACGATTTTACGGAATCCACTCAACAAAAGTTTTGATTTCAACGTTACCTTCAGCTTTATACGTCAGCTTCATCGTGAAGTACTCATCATTTTGTTAATGGTCAGAGCTACTGCGATGGTTCATAAATTCGTATACGTTGCAATGAAAAATAGGGATCACTATGAACTGGCTTTTGGTGCATATTAGACCATATGTTCATGAGCATAAAATGTAGCTAACATTCTCAGTTTTCTTTTAAACTTGGGACGGAATCGATATCTCTGTCCAGTCTCGAGAACATACGCTTTATGTTGGACGTACACTACTAATCGCATGCACGTGGGCAATACAATATTCATAACACCCCTCATATCTTGTAAACTGTTCGAGATATCGAAAGGAAATTTTTACAAATAGCACACAAAGATGAGATTATTTCGCCATATGGTTAACATATGGAGCTTCATGTACGGCGATATACATTTTTTTTTTTCAAACCAGAATCATTTTTTAAGTCTTTGATAGCTATTTGTAAGTAGGCTGTTTAGGTTCTTATATTGGTAACGCCGCCGCCACGTAGTGCTCTCTGTATGAAAATCACTGGCTGTGCTGTGTGCAGTCTGTGGCTAGTTTGCATTGTTGTCTGCCATTGTAGAGGGGCAGCTGGATGTTAACAGCGCGTAGCGTTGGGCAGTTAGAGGTGAGCCGCCAGCAGTGGTGGATGTGAGGAGAGAGATGGCGGAGTTTTGAAATTACATATATTATGACTTGTGATGATATTAAGGTAAATACATTGTTTGTTCTCTATTAATATCTTTCATTTGCTAACTATCCCTATCAGTAGTTAGTGCCTTCTGTGGTTTGAATCTGTTATTTAGCTGGCAATAGTGGCGCTCGCTGTATTGCAGTAGTTTGAGTAATGAAGATTTTTGTGAGGTAAGTGATTTGTGAAAGGTATAGGTTAAAGTTAGTCAGGGCCATTGTTTTGTAGGGATTATTGAAAGTCAGATTGCGTTGCGCTAAAAATATTGTGTGTCTCTTTAGTGAATGTTTGAGTACGTTCAGTTTTGCTCAGCTGTTCGAAAAGCAAATAGTGTAAGAGGTTTATCAGCACAGTCGTGTATAATTGTTCTAAGGGGACGTTTCATATGTCGACCCTTAGCCTAGGATACCTCACTGGAATCTTCTGATTTTTTCTTGTAGTTTGTGTATTTAGTGTAGCTTTTGTTTATTGCTAGCGCGTAATTGTAGAGAGAATCTCCTTTGTAGTTGCAGTGTTTTTCATTGTTGCACAGTAAAACAGTTGTGGCATGCATGTAGATTTGCACCAAGTATTTCGCAGCTGCGCTTGTAATTAACTACATATTATTTTCAGTGCTATGTTAATGTGTTCTCTTATTTTTGCTATTCAAATTGTGCTTTTCTGTGTTATCGTGTGAAATATTGTGACAATAATGGCGTGTGAAAAACGTAACACTCGGCTCCAAAGTAAACTGAGAAATAATAGTGACGACGAGCGTAGCTTATCAGCACCACTGTGTAGTGAATTAACAGACATTCGAAGTAGTAATTTGGTAATTGTGCATAGGGATATGGAGCGGGCGGCAAATAATGGTGTAGACAGTCAAACAGGTAGTGAACAGGGAAGCATTATCGATCGATCGGTCGGCAACAGCTCACCTCAGGAATCCGAAATGACAGAACACAATATTGCAAACACTGTAGACTTAGGTTTTGGATCCTCACCGGTTTCTCAAATGAGTCAAGACACATTTTCTGCTTGTCAAAATGTGAATGCTGCCGGTGAAAACGCACTGCCAAAAAGCATAGAGAAACAGATTCCAGACACTAATACATTATTATTGCAATTAATGCAAAAAATGGAACAAAATCAGAAACAAACACAGCAACAGTTAGACGCAATGGAACAAAAGCTTCAAAAGTTAGACTCAGTGGAACATAAGGTTGAACTAACACGTGAAGATTTAATTACTGAGCTACATAACATTGAATCGAAATGTCAGAAAGTCTGTAATGACGTAAAAACACAAATTTTTGAGCATTTCCAACCTATTTTTGCGCGTCATGAAAATGCATTACAGAATCATGAAGCAGCCATAAAAGAACTGCAAACTATTTTTCATGAAAATCATGAGACCTTGCAAGCTAAAATTGACTCAGTTGCATCTACCGATTTGGTTACGCAACTTTCAAAAACTCAAGAAAACTTAAAGGACACAGTAGATACTCTGAAAATTGGTTCAGAAAGACACATGGAGGAAATTAGTTCATTATCAGAGAAAGTAGCCGAACTTTCGGATCAGGTCACTAACTTATCTATGAAGGTAGATGATAATCTGAATGACACAAAACCGGTAGTCTTTAATAACACAGAAGAGTGCGAACAAATTAGGAAACTGAAACAAAACGTGAATCAAATTAATACGCAACACCAAAGAGAAATCCGGGAAATACAAGATCAGCTGCCACAGGTAATACAAGAATTACGTATTTCAGAGGACACTCGCGCTCCAATACGGGAAGAGGGACATAGAAATACGGAACAGCCACAAAATAATAACACAGGGCATTTCGGAAGTTATGAAAGAAATTGGCAATGTGCATCGAATTTTGAGATGGAACCGCCGACACGACGTAACAATGACCGATATGCTACTTGCCGACACGATGATTTTGACTATAAGCTGTTCATTACTACACGTAAATTCAAAACGTTTAACAATTCTGCCAACGACATTCATCCACAAGCGTGGCTCCATCAATTTTCTCATTGTTTTCCTCCCAACTGGTCATTGGAGCACAGGTTAGAATTTATGTGTGGCTACTTGGAGAATGAACCAGCTGTAAGAATGCGATCGGTCATTCACGATTGTCACAGTGAAGGAGAATTTTATCATGCCTTCCTCTCAGCATATTGGTCACAAGCTACACAAGACCGAGTAAAACATAGCATCATGATGATGAAACACTTTGAACAATCTGAATTTTCCAGTCTTGTCAAATATTTTGAAGACATGTTGTACAAGAATCAGTACCTGTCAAACCCATACAGCCCCTCAGAACTCATCCGCATTTGCTTAATCAAATTACCTGAACATTTACGGCATATTATTTTGGCAGGACGTTGCAAAGACGACACTGAAGCTTTTCAGGGACTCTTACAAGAATTAGAAATTGACACAGACAGTCGCGGGATGCGAAAACAGGAAAACAATCACTACAGGTCACATCCGTCACAATTCTGTGACGACAGAAACAATAAATGGCCATGACAAACCTATTCTTACAACGTAAATCGTGACCAAAACAGACACCACCCATATGACAACCACTGGCAGAGTAGTAATAATTACAGGGAAAGATCACCTCTCCGCGGTAATGACTATCACAGACACAATCAGAGAAACAGACAATATGGGAACCACAATAATTATTATCAAGGGAGACAGAATAACTTTAGACGCAACGGCCCATCGCGCAGTTACGACTCAGGGAGAAATTCTCCACCACGTGACCGACAAGAAAGAAACTATGTAAACTACCGACAAAACGACAGACGTGAATTTCATCAGAACTGGCGGGTTTCTAACAGAGCTGGGCCCTCTCGGGAAGGCGAATTTGTGGAAGTTAGGCCTCCTAATCCCAGTAACGACGCGCGCCGACAAAGAAACAGACAATGACTCACACCGCAGGCAGCCACTTGCGCCCGCTGGTTCAGGGAAAAATAACATTGACGCTAACCTTGAGCAAAATTCCAGTATTCTTTACCGACGTATACCACATGATAATTGCGTTAAAGTTTAAACTCTGCGCACTAGGAAGAGTAAAGGTTTACACCACATTTCACATGTAAAACCGTTTATTGAAAGATAATCTGCTTTTTAACTTTGTCTTTGACATAAAACGTTTCACTTCACGTTACTAGTATGCTTTAGAAACTGTTACCATGCAACAATGTTGAAAGTTAAATATCCAGTCAAGAACCAAGAGAACTTATTCAAACAGAAATTACGAATGCATTGTTATTGCGAACAGACGACACAGTGTTATTGTGTGTGTACATTCTTGCTTGTTAGTTGCACGATTACGTAACGACTGTAAGGCTTACATACTTAGAACATATACTGCTAATGAGATTTTAATGCAACGTTTTGGTTTACTTGAAAAGATACTCTTTATTTGTAGTACATTCGGTGAGATTAACGATGACACAGTGGTTAGTTTACGTGACAGCTACACGATTTTATCACGACGCTACTAATGAGTGACAATTTACAATATTGCTCTTGCAGTGTATCTGTTTTATATCTGCACAGATTTTCTGTATTATTCTGGAAAGTAAAACATGTTTTATTAGTAACGTTTGTGGTACAGCTACAATGAGACAGCATTTTCCGTAGCACAACAATACGTTACAGCACAGTACTTTCTTCATCACAACAATAAGCGTAATGACTTAAGATATCTATACGCAAAGCATTTCACTTTTGTTTATCATGAGGTAAGTACATTGACTTCTGCTGAACTTAGCTTTCGGAGGACAATAACTACGACACTTCCACAGAGATGATCTTACAGCAAGACGCATATTTAGCGCTACAGGACACGTATTTGAGTGATTAATTTTGTACTTAAATCATTTATTTTTAAAGATATTTGAGGTAGAATGATACAAAGGTTTTCCGTAATACATTTCATTCCATTTTTGTAATCTGTAACACCTGAGGGTATAATTACATTAATCCTCAGGGGGGTACACGCTTACTTTGTGTACCATGTGTTTGGCAAGCACAAGGAACCCTAGCTAATATGGTATTTGCTTATACAACTTTACACATCGGTACCATATTTCTCTAACACATAAATTACACAGCTATCTGATCATTTAACAGAGAAACAAACATCTTTTTACTACATCAGTGACACATGTTTACGCAATTACAGAGTTGGATTACTTCACACTTACGAAATTGTGTTTTTTCTGTACTTTGTGCACTGTTCATATTTTTTTGGAACCATTGTGATACTATGAGAGCTTTGAATGATGTATTTGATATGAGATCATGATTTTTAAAGTACGTTTGAGGTAGATGACACTACTGAAATGAGCAAAGAATTTTCTTTAGGTTTTGAAACAATTGCAGAAAGCTACGACGTTTTTGAGATTTGACTGAGGTGTTATGATGTTATTATTACGACGACGATGTGTATTATGCTGCTGATGTATGTTTATGATCAATAAGCTAATGCTATGTGAGTTATTTGATTATGCTACGTATGTTATGATGAAATATTGAAGAAGTGTTGACGAATAAGGTAAGGAATAATGAGTAGTGTTTAGGGACTCTTGACTTGTGAAAAAGGATGTTGGAAACCAAGAATCGTACTTTAAGAGTTATGAAATGTGTGTGTAGATGCGTGAATGTATCACAATGCCGGCGAAAATTTTTTGGACACTGTTATATTCATAGGAGTTTGTTTCTACACATTTGCAACGTAAATTCTCGACCCGTGAAATTTTGTATATGAGAGTGTCTCTGTAGCAGAAAAATGTCGTAAATATTTCCATAAGAATGTTAAGTGACCACCTGCACGTGCGTCGTCGGCACACAGCTGTGTCAGACACCTGGAGAACAAGCCATTAGGATGTGCCTTTCCGGAAGCACAGGCAGAAAAAAAAGGAGGCCATATATCCCACTAATGACATTCTTTTCTAGAAAGCATCGCAAAAACGACTTGGTCGAAATTAAAAACATATGATAACACTGTGGAGCTCTTAATTTATGATATTTACTGAAATGCCTAATAAAATGACAAGAAATATTTTTACATCTGCACACCTGATTATGACAAGCGTCTTTCTATGAGAGTTGAGAGAATTTCTACTAACTTATGAAATGTCACATGACTACTGAATAATATTTTTATGCTTTGCTTTTCGTAGTTGCTTATTTCATTTGATATCTGGTTTCCAGCTGTGTTGCAACATTGCTTTTATAAAATAAAATGCATTTGCTAATGTGAATACTTTCTGTCAACAGATCTATTAAATAATGATTTTGTAATCCACATTCTTTAAAAAAAGGAGCACTTGGAAAGGAAAGAACAATAAGAAGGAACTAGTAACAGTAACACATAATTTTCTTTTCAAGTACATGGTAATATTTTTTTTGCAATAAGTTGTGGTGCACCACTTTAATTACATAGACATTAAGATGTGAATAGACATTTCCCTTGTCTGCATTGTTGTTTTTACTGTAATATTTTTTCTGCTTGAGCTTTGTCATGTTTAGATATAAGTTATTTCTGCTGCTGTTTGCCAGGCATAGTGCTACTAAATTTCACTTTGTATTACTCTGTTAAGCTAGTTTTACTATTGATTTATTTTTATTGTTGCTGCACATTGGCTCATATTATTTGTAATGTTGCATTGCTTGGTAATTTAGATTTACTGTAGCTTGCTTTGCAATTTTCCATTTTTTTTGCATTGCTGTTTGTGTTAATTTGTTATATGCTGCTGCATTGCCTCGTCCCTTAGTTTAGCATCTGAGCTCAGTAGATTTAAGTTAGCTTAAGAGGGGTAGACTATATAAGAAACTAACTATGATGACTTGGAAGAAATGTATTGAGAAGCTATATGAAAATGGTTTGGGCAAAAAAAAAAAAGGATACTGTACAGTGGAGAAAAACTATTTTTGACAGAGGATGTGAACAGAATACAGAAAGCAGGCTTAGATAGGACTTTTTGGGAATAATGGTGAACGAAGGGAGATCTCCATGCAAAATACTGCAGTAAAACAAACCCTGTCCTTTCCTTTTGTGTCATCCCTCTATATGTTTGTGTACCCTTGTGTATTTGTGTTTTTCCAGTCTTTATGTGTTTAGCTGATGAGAGCTATGTTGTAGACATTTTCTAATATTCTGTTATTTACTTTGTAAAGATGTTTAGACATTATTTATACTGTTTGGTTGCTCACATGTGAAGGTGATGTTTCAAACGTTCTTCTGATCTTTTATGTATGTACTTATGTCATAATTTCTGTAACACTGATGTATATGTTTATTTCTATTCTTTTGTAAAGCCTGTATTACTACAAATGTTATCTGTATTGTTATGTTTTTAATGATGTATTTTGTACCTTTGTAAATGTATTCTTATGTTATAATATTGTAATTGACACCAGTTAATCAAATTAAGTAACTTGTAAGTTCCATTTCACTGCACACGTTTCTGTTGGTCATAGTATATGGACAATATGTGAGAAGTAGGGACTGACAGTGTTTGCACGTGTGTTAATAATTCAGCAAGGGACTGGATAACAGCATTGCTGGTTCTAAGGACAATTCCACAAACTTTGTGAGTGCACAAGTGGTGGTTTATGGACTTGCTATCTTCTCTGCAAGACTCTTCGATGGTGATTGTGCACCTGCACAGTCGCAACAGATGGTTGCTGGCCGTCTCTACAAGGACTACAGTGGGTCTGCACCTCTGGTGGCCCACCAATACCACAATCTCTACCAGGACTACAGTGGGTCTGCTCTGTGATGACCTACCTACCAATCTTCTTCAAAACGTCGAATGACTCTGCTGTGGGTTTGCTCTGTTGTGGCCCATTACCTGTCTGCATGTCAAGAGTCAGCACAGTCTTTCCGTTGGAAGGACAACACTACTTCTTCACGACTGCATGGATATCCACTACTTCCGTGTGCATTGTCTTTTACTGCTCAGACTTTGAGAAAACAAACTGCAGGTTTACTCTTATGATGAATGATCAGGACTGTCTTTATGGACTGTGAGAAAATTTTAGCTTTTGACCAACATTGTATCAATAAGTGTGTGCATTTTATATCTTTGTTACTGTAATTGTGAAAAATTTTTTTCAAATCTGTATTGGCCAGTGCCCAACACCATTTGTAAAAATTTTTTGTGGGGAGCATGGGGGCTATGTAAGTAGGCTGTTTAGGTTCTTATATTGGTAACGCCGCCGCCACGTAGTGCTCTCTGTATGAAAATCACTGGCTGTGCTGTGTGCAGTCTGTGGCTAGTTTGCATTGTTGTCTGCCATTGTAGAGGGGCAGCTGGATGTTAACAGCGCGTAGCGTTGGGCAGTTAGAGGTGAGCCGCCAGCATCTACATCTACATCTACATTTATACTCCGCAAGCCACCCAACGGTGTGTGGCGGAGGGCACTTTACGTGCCACTGTCATTACCTCCCTTTCCTGTTCCAGTCGCGTATGGTTCGCGGGAAGAACGACTGTCTGAAAGCAGTGGTGGATGTGAGGAGAGAGATGGCGGAGTTTTGAAATTACATATATTATGACTTGTGATGATATTAAGGTAAATACATTGTTTGTTCACTATTAATATCTTTCATTTGCTAACTATCCCTATCAGTAGTTAGTGCCTTCTGTGGTTTGAATCTGTTATTTAGCTGGCAATAGTGGCGCTCGCTGTATTGCAGTAGTTTGAGTAATGAAGATTTTTGTGAGGTAAGTGATTTGTGAAAGGTATAGGTTAAAGTTAGTCAGGGCCATTGTTTTGTAGGGATTATTGAAAGTCAGATTGCGTTGCGCTAAAAATATTGTGTGTCTCTTTAGTGAATGTTTGAGTACGTTCAGTTTTGCTCAGCTGTTCGAAAAGCAAATAGTGTAAGAGGTTTATCAGCACAGTCGTGTATAATTGTTCTAAGGGGACGTTTCATATTGAAAAGAGAATTTGCTAGTAATAAGAACTTAAACTTGAAATTTCTTCTCTTATGTTACCATAAACTGCCACAATGAAACTTACCAAAGTATTTTCTATTCGCATTTCCGTTAACATTGACATATGAAAATTTACAGCAAATAGTTTATCCTCCTCCAATTCTTATCCCTGTACGGAGTGAGGGAGTGAAGCTCCTTACTACAAATATTTCTTAATTCATCAGTGAAACAGACTTTGACGAATAGTTGGAAAGGTTATGCAAGTCGTGATTTTGTTCACAGCTTCAGAGATACAAGAGAGTGTGATTGGTTCAGTTCTAAACTGCAGAAAAAAGCGGAATTCTTCTATTAGATATAACAAATTTTAGTTCTGTTTGTCTGTGGTTTAACAGGGTTATGAAGACATAACAGTCATTACTTTATGAACCACTTGAGACAGCTCATTAAGATTAAAATTGCAAGGTAATTAATGTGAAGACATTTGCCACTTCACGCTGAGTGGGGTTGCAAAAGAAAATTTTGCTGCGAATTATTTTCATATTTCTCAGATGAAAAACAGGAAGGAAATCCTTTGCTAAGCCACAGTCTCAGATGTTCACCGTTAAAAATACAATGGGTTAAATGATTCTGCCAAAACTGCAACAGAATCGGCGATTTATTTTTGTCTGAAATATTAACCTCTTCTCACTTGAAGACGCATCATCATTTATGAGTAACAGCTACATTTTCTATCTTTACATATTTAATTTTGCTCCTTTTGCCAAAACGCAGTACAATTTGCACAAACTCACCTCGCAGTAGCCTTTGCGACAGAACCTATAAGATAGAATGTCTTATTAAACAAGCAACTGCTGACCAGAGAGGTTAAGAGTGTACAGAAAATCTCTTTGTGTCAAAAGGGATTTCTTGTTTCCCATAGTAGCAAATTCTCTTTGCACTACCTGTCGATGACATAAAAATTACAGTTGTAGTTTGAGAAAATAAAATGAAAACTAAAGCTTCTGCTATATCGTTGCAGATAAAGTTCCGTTTGTTAACAATATGGCAAAATACTCTCCTCCTTGCGCGCTGTCATTTGCCAAAATTTTCTTTCGATATCTCGAAGGGTTTACGAGATATGTGGGATGTTATGAATATTACATTACCACGCGCATCCGATCGAAAGTGGGCGAACTACACAAAACGCATTTGATCCTCTCCCAAGTTTAAATAAAAATTCAGAATGTTAGGAACACTTCATGAACAGCAGCGTATGGTCTAATACGCACCTAGCCCCGTTCATAGTGACTCCTATTTTTTACTACGTTTTCGAATTTGTTACTTGTATGTGGAATATCATAATTACTATAACTATTAACACAGTGACGGGCACTTAGCCACGAAATGGACATATAAAGCTGCAAATAACGTAGAACTCAATTTTTTTAACGATGTCTGAGAAAGATTTCAGGGCGTGCGCCTAAATTCTGTCTGTGCATTTCATCACCAAGTCCGGCCCGCTCTGTGTGACATCGGGCCGAGCGTGTTGCGGCCTTCTGTTTAGTAGGTAGCGGCTGCAGACGATGTTGTTCTGTTATCAAAAGCACTCTCGTCGGTCGTCTGCTGCCGTATCCAAATTAACACCAAATTTCGCAGCCCTGTACTAACGGATACGTTCGTCATACGTTCCACGTCGATTTCTGTTGTTATTTCATGCAGTGTTGCTTGCTGTTAACAATGACTACTCCTCGCAAACGGCGCTGCTCTAGTCGTTAAGTAAAGGCCATCGGACACTGCGTTGTCCGCGGTGAGAGGTAAGGCGTGAAATTTGGATTTCTCGAGACATTGCTGAAACTGAATCCAGGAATATTGAAATCTCTAACGATTTTAGAAACAGAATGTCCCAAGCTTCGTCTCCTAGTCTGTTAATTCCCATCTTGAGGCCATAATCATGTCGGAACCATTTTCACATGGATCACCTGAGTACAAACGACACCTCTGCCAAAGCAGTGCTTTTTTATACCTTGCGTACGCGATACTACAGCCATCTGTGTATATGCACAAGGGCGTCGCTCTAGAGGTTTGAAGATTTTTTTTTTATTCGTACTAGTCGTCCAGCTGCTGCCACGACAACTCAGACCTGCTGGTCACGGCTGCCTTCACTTGAATAATAGTTGAAAATTTAAATTTAATAGTTTTGTATGTCAAAGTCAAATCCCACTGCAAGCCAAGTAAGTAGAGACTTTTGACAAAGGGCGCTACTGGCGAGGTGCACTGTTGAACTGTGTAGTGTGATTTGTTCGCTTTTACTTGATCTTCGTAGCTCTAGGTTACACTAACTCCGGTCGTTGAATGTTGTTTGTCGATGTACTGTAGGTCCAGCACAGATGGAAGTAACGTTTCATATGTTTGACCTTATGTTTCGCAATATAGCAGCGCCTCAAAAAAAGTAAAAACCTAACCATTGCTTGGAATGAGGCTCGGTGTAGACAACGGCCGTATGGTGTGCAGCAAGCAAAATGAGATTTAAGAATAATAAGTTAAAAATATGTTCAGTTCGAGACTCGGCAGGACTGTTTGCGTATACAGTAATTACCTCATCCACGTGATACATATAGACAATCTAGCCTTTATCTGTGATTGAACGCTCAGTTTGCTGTCGTCGAAGGTAAAAAAAAAAAAAACGGTCATTAGTTAAAGGAACGTTTTCATGAGTCATGTAGTAGAGCATTCAACGCACAAGGGTTTCTTGCAACAAAGGTAAACACACGGCATATCCCTATGGAGTAAATTTTGTGTTGCCACAACCGTCAGGCTTCGCTCTGTTACACCGAACACCCAATAAATTGATGCAGTATCTGGTGCGACATCACATTCTAATGTGCCATCGAGCCAATTTTAAAATAGTTCCCTTCAAGTCTGTGCCGGGCAAGACAAACAGCAGGTAAGTGGCTGGACACTGAAACAACTAAGCAGAGGCCAGGTCTGGTGTCTGAGGTAGGTAGCGCTCTAAACCTCTTTAAGTGGCTACTGACGAAGGAAATGAACATTTGTTCTGGAGGGAAAAAAACGAGACAGCACTCTAACCCCCTACCCCACCACTAGGCATTAGCAACAGACTAGTACTAAACGCTTGTGGGCCGTGAGACCGCACCTAGGATGGCAACAGTTTGTTGGAAGTGCAGAGCTGCAGACAGACGTACAGCCACAACATGGATATCAGAAACTTTTTTGGTCAGTGATCGAAAAATTTGGAAATTTGTGGTAAGATCGTAGGTGACCAAACTGCTGAGGTTATCGGTTCCTAAGCTTACACACTATTTAATCTAACTTCAACCAACTTACGCTAAGGACAACACACACACACCCATGCCCGCGGACTCGAACCTTCGACGGGGGAAGCCGCGCGGACCGTGACAAGACGCCGAAGACCGCGCGGCTACCTCGCGCGGCTTCAGTGATTGTTCCGGTTTTTATATACATCTATGATTATTTATTAGTATTGATATAAACACTCGTTTCTTAAAACAATCCAGCAGGTTCAGTGAGGGCATCTTCCCCCAGACTCTGGTTCAAAATTATAGTGCAGAAACTTGCGTTTCTTGCGACGAGCGCCCTTCTGGGACCCGCCTACCCCCCGTCCCCCCAAACGTCGGCCCGTGCTGTCTTAAATTGTTTTGATTGTTTGGACTATGATTCACGGCAGTGGAAAAAGAGCTTGTGAAATCTACCCACAACTTTAAACATAAAAAAATGAAAAATTAGTGGATACTGTGGCTCAATAAGCAGAATTCAACGAAATTAACTGTTGTTGATATCATAAAACAATCGGGAAACACCTCCTCTGACATGGGCAAAAGCATTAAAATTTTGGTCTCTCCCTTGTACAGTAGTACCGTGGCGTGATACTTACCAGATAAATAAAAATTCAAATAAATCTTATTTTAAGAAACTATGATGAAAATTAATGAATGTTTTAAAACGAGAGAAGAAAAGAGACCGAAAATCTGCTTTGTGATAACTTTTATTTGGTTTCTTAAGTGTTTATTCCTGTGGCTACTAGTCGTCGGGCGGGCGACGTACTTGTATGTACATGACTGCCAGCTGTAAGTAAATTGTGCTTTGGTCCTCTTCTGTCATTCTAATTACCAAGCGCATTAGATTAGCAGTGCTGGAAGCTATAGCTATGTTGACGCTGTTGACGAATTCATACAGTATTTTATACGTTGCTATATATTTGGATGGTAACAAGATTTGGAGACTGCTTGTGAACCGATGAGCAAGTGCCCGAAAATTACTTCTAAGGACTTTGAAGACAACAGCTTTCCGAGCATTGGTATAATATAAGAGTTTGGTAGGACATCACTTCCAGGAATCCCAGCGTAGCCTTTATAGCGCAGAATCACGATATTGCGACAGGTCTTCTGCACCCGAAGCATAACGTCTACAAATACTGCTACTGTGCGGTTGGTACAATTGTTTCAGCTGTGGTCATCTGCGCGAATAACAGGTATTCTAAAATTGCAGTCAGCTTTCATATTACTGGAGTGTGGATTCAACTTGTATAGGCCTCGTCCTTTGCTCTCTGGTACCCGAGAGGCATTAGCAGCGCCGCCTTGGGCTTGGACCATCTGTGTACACCATGCACGCATCGTGATGGTGAGACAGAAATTCCATTACCTTTGCGTTAGTTGTGACCTGGTTTTGAAACGCTTCAATGGTATTGGCATTAATCTCCAGAGTCGACGTTTCATTTGGCCTGTTGCATTGCGGTATAACTTTTCCACACCTTGTGCCTTATTAGTATAGTCAGCCGCGACGGATGGAAACTGATTATTTAACCTATATCGTTCTCTTACGCAGCAGGATGTCAATTCGGGGATATTTTAATCAATGGACCCATATTGCTCGAGAAAGAACCAAAAGGAATATTTCTGGCAGAGGAATATTCGTTGCAGCTTTAACCAGCTACAACCAGCTTCAACCAGCAGTTCGTTGGTTGTCAAGATCGCCCCAGCGCTTTTCATTGCTCAGTTTCCAGTCTTTGGAGTGTGATGTATGCCCTGATCTGTATCACGCGTTGCCATAGTCAAAATGTGACCCTAATAGAGATCAGTATAAAGTAATCGCTTTTCGCCGATCAGAAACCCATCATACTTCAGTCGTAGCTCTGATGAGATTGCATGCCTGTTCACATCTAGTAGTGATGTATCGGATATCATGAGCTCGCCTTAGCTTACCGCCCTTGTCAAAGAGGGCGGAGGAGCGGATAGAGGTTCAGGGCACTCTCTTGTCCTTGTGTTAGGAAACTGCTCCTGAAGGCGGAAGAATCAGCAATGATCAACGGCCTGAGGATACAGAAGTTAACGGAAACCACTGCATTAAAGACACATCACGTGTATCCACAGTACATGTGGCCTGTAACTGAAAAAGTGTCATGATGACCTCTCCATTGGCAAAAGATTCCGGACTAGTTCCCCATTCGGATCTCCTGGAGGAGATTGCCAAAGGGAAGGTGACTATGAGAAAAAGACTGAACAACCAACGAAACGGTAACATTACGCGAGTCGGGGCATGGAATGCCAGAACCTTGAATGTGATATGGAAGCTAGAAAATTTGAAAAGGGAAATACAAAGGCATAATCTAGATATAATAGGGCTCACTGAGGCGAAATGGAAAGAAGACAAGGATTGCTGGTCAGATGAGTATAGGGTAATATCAACAGCAGTGTGTAACAACGAAGAGTTCAGTGATAGGGTTGTTCTTATAAGAATCGACAGCAAACCAAAATCGACAATGATATTTCAGGTAAATATCCGACTTCACAAGCTGAAGATGAAGAGACAGAGAGAGTATATGAGGATATTGAAAGGGAAATACAGTACGTAAATGGAGATGAAAATCTAATAGTCATGGGAGACTGGAATGCAGTTGTAGGGGAATATGGACTTACGACAAGGAATGAAAGAAGAGAAAGACTAATTGAGTTCTGTAATGAGTTTCAGCTCGTAATAGCGAATATTCTGTTCAAGAATGACAAGAGGAGGAGATAATTTGGAAAAGGCCGAGAGGGACGAAAAGATGTCAGTTAGATCACATCATAGTCAGACACAGATTCCGAAATCAAATATTGAATTGTCTCAAAAGCACATATAGATCCAGATAACAATGTAGTAGTGGGAAGAGTAGGCTGAAGTTTAAGAGATTAATCAGAAACAATTAATACGCAAGGAAGTAGGATATAGAAGTATTAAGGAAGGACGAGATACGCTTGAAGATCTCTAAGGCTATAGATACAGCTATAAGGAATAGCTCAGTAGGCAGTACAGTTGAAGAGAAATGGGCGTCTCTAAAAAGGGCAATCACAGAACTTGGAAAGAAAAACATAGGTACAAATAAGGTAACTGCGAAGAAGCCGTGGGTAACAGAAGAAATACTTCAGTTGATCGGTGAAAGAAGGAAGTACAAAAATTTTAAGGGAAATTCAGATATACAGAAACAAAATTCGCTGAGGAATGAAATGAATGGGTGATTTATAAAAGGTACATAAGTCAGTCCTTTCACTTTTTGAGATAATTGCATTTCGGTATCTATAGGTGTGTACACAAGTTTGAGTGTCGAAACTTGCCTCAGTCTCGCATTCGTTCTACCTTTTACAATCAGTCGCTTTTATTTAGTAATTGTCAAAAAGTATTTACGTCACAGACTACCGCCCCTTTTAACACTCTAATGTTCGTAATATTGCAAATTATTTTCTGCACTTGAATGTCTTTGCCCCTTTTCTTTGTTCGTTGTTCTGTGCATGATCTGATGGTTGTTAAATAGCGGAGGTAACATTATTGTAGAGCTAGTAACTTATGGTAATTATTGCAAAATGAGTGAATGTAGTGATTTAAATGACAGTCCGTTAAAACCACGAAAGAGGAAGGCACATCCTGTAGCCTAGAGAAGGAAACCGTTCGCCTTGCAGGTAAGAAGTAATTACTGTAAAACATACTGTTGCAGTTTTCGGAAACTTACTGGTATAAATATTAGAGATATAATATAGGTTAGTTTGTACGTTTGTTCCAACGGTAAATGTTTATAGCTACACGGCTTTTTCTCTAAAAGAAGAAGAAAAAGAATTTAACATTAGTACTGGGAACAAACATAATTATTGCTCCTTCCAATCTTATTAATTACCTAGACATATCGGTTTATTTGGTTTTAGGTGCAAGAAAACTGTTTTATCAAGTTTGCTGACACAGAAAAAGCCTTGATATAACAACTCTGTATATGCTGATTTGTAATCTGAAGATGAGCAAGATTTGCATTTACAACGGGTGACAGAGAAGACTAATGTTAACCAACACCGTCCAACGAATGATGACGCTTCGTTAAGGATGCGCTCATATTAATTCCACCTAATTCTCCGTGAAACTAATGTAGGAGTTTGTCGGGAGGCTTTTTTAGGCTGTGTAGTGTGATCGAGAAGCGAATTAAACTTATCAGACTGTTACTTCTGGAAGGAAAATCGCCACGTGACAAACGTGACAGACATTATTGTCCCTAACAACCTTTTGATGATACATGAATATATATGCTCATTTCCTGTGTACAAAATGGACTATGCATCTGATACTAACTTTACGTATTTTTCATCTGCACTGTCCGTCAAGAAAATGTATGAATTATATAAGGTGAAATATCCTGGTACAATTACCAAGTATGAGTTTTTTAACAAATATTTCAAAGAAAATTTTAACCTAAAGTTTGAAAAACCACAAATTGGCACCTGTTGCTTTTGCAAGAAGAGAGAGACGCGCATACGTAGTCCTCATTTACATGACACTGCAAGAGGAGCCGCGACTGCATAATTAATGGTGCACATGAGGTGAACTAAAAAGTTCACATTTGCCCTTAATGAAACAACTAAAAAGAGTAAAGGTAACGGAAACATATTAGGATTTGTATTTGACTATATGCAAAATGTAAGTTTACCGAAGATCCCTGTTCAAGAAATTTATTATTTGAGGCTACTCACAGTGAATGCTTTTCGTATTTTCAACACGAATACAGACTTAGACCATTACTACATCTACCGTGAAGGACAGACCCACAAAGGACCCGAAGAAGTTGCTTTGTTCCTGTTGGATTATATTAAACATCATGTTCCCGACACACTTACCGAGCTACTCCTGTTTTCGGATGGTTGTTCTCAGCGAAACAAGAATCACACATTGTCAAGAGTTTGTCTTGCCCTAACGGATATATGCAGGTTTAAAAGGATGAGAAACAGTTTCACCTTTACATGGATACTCCTATAATCCATGTGACAGCAAGATCAGAGTAATAAAACGTCCAATTACGAAATGTGGCCGCATCTATACTACACGTGAAGTTCGTGAGCTTATAGCTAATTCTGAGAAAAAAACAACTAGGGAGAATTACGCCAGTCGAAACACACATGATCACTGGGTGTTCTGCTTGATGGCCTACTTATTGTAAGAAGTCAACAGTCACTTATGAAACCAAATATTACTATTCTGAGTACTCACATGAACACAAAGGTACCATAGAAGGAAAAACACCTATCACAAAACGCAAAATTGAAAACTTTGAAAAAAATTCTGCCGTATGTTGTAGAAAAACGCAAAAGCTTTTACGATCTACTTTCTGAGTGGCCAGTAGCTGATGTTTCGCTCGATGATAATAATAAAGTTCAGAAAAACTTGTCTCTGTAATGTTATAATATTCCTTGGCTATTAAAGAATTGTGTTTGTAATGCCAGCTAACAGGTGTTACTCTTTATTTAATAAAAAACCTGCGCTATCTTCAAATAAAACTATGCATTAAATTTTATGGGGTGTTAAAAGGGGCCTAAGTCAGCAACGTACAATAATAGTTTTTTGGTTTCCTATTAGGTATAATGCGTCAAAAATGTACCTACCTGTACCCCTATGTGTACGTTCTAATATACGGTTTTACCAATGCAGCATTTAACAGCCAAAAAACAAAATAAGTTTTTTTGTTAATTTTTCGAAACTATGAAAAAGTGACTTAAAGTACCTTTTAAAAATCAGCCATTCAAATAAATGGGAAGTGCAGGTGAGCTAAGAAAAAATAACGGCATGAAAATTTGAAGAAATCGAAAAAGAAATAATGTCGGAAGGACTGATTCATCATACAGGAACGTCAAAACAACCTTCTGTGAAATTAAAAGCAAGGCTGGTAACATTAAGAGGGCAATGGAAATTCTACTGTTAAATGTACAGGAGAGGACGGATAGACGTAAAAAGTACACTGAAGCCCTCTATGAGGGGGAAGATCTGTTTCATGTGACAGTAGAAGAAACAGCAGTCGAATTAGGGGAGGTAGAGGATCCAGTAGTCCGAATTGAAGAGAGCTTTGGAGCACTTAAGATCCAATAAGGCAAAATGAATAGCTAACATTCCATCAGAATCTCTAAAGTCATTGGGGAAAGCGGCAACAAGACGAATATTCAAGCTGCTGTGTAGAATGTATGCGTCTGGTGGCATACCATCTAACTTTCGCAAAAATATCACCCACACAGTTCCTATGACTTCAAGAGCAGACAAGTCAGACAATTTTCGCACAATCAGCTTTAAGGCTCATGCATCAAAGTTGCTGACAATAATGATATATAGAAGAATGGAAAACAGTGTGTGTTAGAGTATGATGTGTTTGGCTTTAGGAAAGGTAAAGACACCAGAGAGGCAATTCTGAAATTGAGTTTGATAACGGAAGAAAGGCTAAAGAAAAATCAGGACGCGTTCATAGGATTTGTCGACCTAGAAAAAGCGTTCGATAATGTAACATGGTAGAAGATGTTTCAAATTCTGAGAAAAATAGGGGTAAGTTATAGGCAAGATAATGTACAATATGTACAAGAACCAAGAGTGGATAATAAGAGTGGACGACCAAGAACGAAATGCTCGAATTAAAAAGGGTGTAAGACAAGGATGCAGTGTTTCACCCCTACTGTTCAATCTATACATCGAAGAAGCAATGATAGAAATAAAGAAAAGGCTCGAATGGAATCAAATTATAGGTGAAAGGATATCAATGACACGATTCGCTGATGACACTGCTATCCTGAGTGAAAAATGGAAAAGAATTACACGATCTCCTGAAAGGAATGATCAGTCTAATAAGTACAGAGTGTGGACTGTGAGTAAACCGAAGAATGGGGAAAGTACTAAGGAGTAGCAGAAATGAGAACAGCGAGAATTCTGCTACCTAGGCAGCAAAATAAGCAATGGCGGACGGACCATGGAGGACATAAAAAGCAGGCTAGTACTGGCAAAAAGGGTATTCCTCGCCAAAAGAAGTCTACCAGTATGAAACATAGGTCTTAATTTGAGGAAGAAGTTTCTGAGAATGTACGTTTGAAGCACAGCATTTTATGATAGTGAAACATGGACTGTGGGAAAATCGGAACGGAAGAGAATCGAAGCATGTGAGGTGTGGTACTACAGAAGAATGTTGAAAATTAGGTGGACTTTTAAGGAAAGGAATGCGGCGGTGCTGTGCAGAATCGAAGAGAAAAGGAACATATGGGAAACACTGACAAGGAGAAGGATCAGGATGATAGCACATCTGTTAAGGCATCAGGGAATGACTTCCATGGTACTGGAGGGATCTGTAGAAGGCAAAAACTGTAGAAGAAGACAGAGATTGGAATACATTCACAAAATAACTGAGGACGTAAGCTGCAAGTGCTACTCTGAGGTGAAGAGGTTGGCACAGGAAAGGAATTCGTGACGACCTTCGCCGAACACGGTAGTAAGGTGACAGGCCGAAGCGACTGAGGTTAATCACATCTTTTGCCCGATTTGTGCATGGAGACGACACATTTTTAGCGAGTCGACTTGGATCTTTTGGGCCCAAATTATTGTAAATGTTGATTTGAAGAACATCAGTTTCACTTTGTGTGAGACATGTAGCAGCAATGGGTAGGCAATTTAATCTGGGCCAGTATGGAGTTCTTCCAGCTACAAGGGTTGTGCCACTACACTGTTGTCCACCTCATATTTCGCCTCATCATCCTCGTCCTTTACGTTAAGAGGAGCTAACATACACAAGACAGATTCTAAAAGTTTATGGGATGGTTGAGGCGTTTGCACATCGATTGTCAGACAGCTTTTTTATGTTCCTTATTACATTCAAAATCCTAGTTAATAGTTTTTCTATTTAGACCAAAGCGCAGAAATTTGGGCATGGTTTCCTTTTTTGTATTTGAAAATTTTCTTGACTGTAGCATGTACCTTCTTCAGAGCAATGAAGTTGCGTCATTATGGAGATTTTCGTATTTTCTTAATGTCTCCCTGCGTTCTTTGAGTACTGCATCACATTCTGAATCCACCCAGCAGGGTAAGTCCTCTGAGGAGTCCAATTATGTACTTTTTGAGGTACTGTGGCTTCCGCTGCTTCACTGATAAGTAACAACAGGTCCCCAGTTTCGATTATTGATTTCCATTTTTGTTCCAGTAGTATTTATATGCTCCAATTGGCTTTATTTGAGTTTCATTTTCGGTTGACTGCCTCTTTGTCAATCTCCCTATGTTTATCGTTTATTATAATTTGAATTAGCTAGTGATCCGAACCTAAAGTATCCGGCATCACTTCGTAATCTGTTCCGGTAGACAGTGCAGGGGACGCTTTGCTCAAGACTACCGCCGTCGTGACGTCATTTGCTCCGGCTACTCGTGCTGGTGAAACTGATGGTCGGGGAGCTTGAATTCTCTGACTTTTTATTACGTTAATCTTCCATAAAAGATTGCAACACATCTGGGTGGAGTGGTAAGAAGCTTCGACACCATGGTCGAAACTGATGTACACGGTCTATGCACGATTATAGCCTCCACAACGAGCTACAAACTTCGATACCTGGCCCTCATAGCACTCACAGCACTCGTAGCATAACAATCTTCCTATTTTTCAGGCGACTGTAAATATCTGCATTTAATTGTTTAGTATATTGTCTTATCATATCATCAAAGACTTTGCTTAAAATAATGACAAGTATAGTTAGGGAGAAAGTATAATACACTTCCATTGTTCCGACACCAAACTGTCTGCATAATAAACAATAGTTGTACCATCATCATATACAGAAAGAAAACTGCTATAGAGAGAACTAGCCACAACAGCTCTTTCCATCCCACTACACAAAAACCAGCAGTGTACAGAAGTAGGAGTAACAGGACAATGAACATCCCAATCGCACAATATGAACATGATGACGAAATTGCATTAATCGAACAAACACTTACTGATATCAGATATTCAACATTCACCACTGATCACCTCCTTAATAACATGAAAAGGAAAGAAAATAGAAATGAAACAATACACTTGTTTCTAACAGACAATAAAACCATAAAATATTTCACTATTCCAATCATTGGAAGGGATGTTTATAAAATTGCGATCAAATCGAAGTAGTGGTACTAAAATGAGCTATTAAACTAACTATTAAATAAAGGATATTCCCCCCCCCCCCATAGTTATAACAAGTACGACAAACATAAGCGAGTAGAAATTTACAATATCAGGTTTCCAGATTGTCCCATTTTTACATATATAAGGTAGGTAGATAAATTTCCATATGATGTAGTGAACACACGGCAACTCTATGTTTAAATATACACCATAAACCTGCAATGTCAGCTCACTGTTACGACAGCAAACACAGCCTTCCAGACATGAATAAGGATGTCAGAATTTGCCATATACAACCTTCAGGCACAAATCTCAGTACGCTAGAGGCACAAGAAGTACATAAACAACAGATTTTCTAAGGCTCTGACATGTTGAATGAACAGACAGATAGTAAATACAACAGGTTACGTTCTCTATTCAGAACGGACTATCTCTTAACCCAACAGCCTATGAAGAAGAAATGAACATAATTTTCTTATTCCTGCCTTGAACATAAATACACACTATCATCTTCATCTCACCCCACTTATCATGGTCTCTCTCTCTCTTTCTCTCTCTCTCCCTCTCTCTCTCTCTCTGCTGTCCCTGTATTTGTGCGCGCGCGCTCGCACGTGTGTGTGTGTGTGTGTGTGTGTGTCTCTCTCTCCCCCTCTTCCTCCTCTCTCACTAAGCTCTATGCCGTACTGTCCCCTTACATGTGGTTTCATTTCATTTTTATTGACAAATAAAACAATGCGAGGTTACTAACATGTTACAATCTCAACGAGTATTTTGAGTCATTCTCTGTATTGATAAGGATGTCTCGCGTTGAATATGTAAGAATATAAAATAAATTCGGTTACTGTCACTCCTCTAAGAAACGTATTTTATATCATGAATCCACGTAATTGAAAAAAAAATACGAAATTCAGTGCCTCAGTACTATCAATAATTGTCTGTAAATTCGTACAGTTGTTTTAAGACAGTACTTCATCTTAGATAACTGCATCATCTGACAAATACTTGACATCACTATAGTTAATGTCCACTAGTCGTAAATACACTGACAAAAAAAAAAACAACAAAAAAAAATTAATGTAGAGTAACGAAATTTATGGAATACATTTGTCTGGGTAACATATTTAAGTCATTAACATTGCAAGATCACTGCATAATGTAAGTGCGAGTTAAGCCGTTGCAAATGTGAAATGTTGGTACATTAATAACCGGTATAAACGCCAGAGTGTTGAATGCAAGCAAGCAAGCGTGCATGCATTGTGATGTATAGGTGTCGGATGTCAATTTTTGGGGTGGATCTCCACGCCTTTTGCACTTGGTCGGTCAAGGGATGGTAAATGTTGTTTATGGCCGACGATGAAGTTTTGGTCGATTGAACACACATCTGGCGATCGATCAGCCCAGGGCAACATATCGACACACAATACAACATGTTGGGTTACAACAGCGTTATGTAGGCGAGCGTTGTCCTGTTGGAAAATACCTCCTGGAAAGCTGTTCCTAAATGGCACCACAACAGGTCGAATCACAAGACTGACGTACAATTTTGCAGTCGGTGTGCGTTAGGATAACCGCGAGAGCGCTCCTGCTGTCATACAAAATCGCACCCAACACCATAACTCCAGGTGTAGGTCCAGTGAGTCTAGCTCGCAGACAGGTTGACTTCAGGCCCTCAACGGGCCTCATTCTAACCAACACACGGCCATCAGTGGCACCGAAGCAGAACCAGCTTTCATCATAAAACACAACAGACCTCCTCCCTGCTCTCCATTGAACTCTACCTTGACACCAGTTATGTAGCAAATGGAGGTGTTTTGGGGTCAGTGCAATGTACGCTACGTGGAGCTGGCTCGTAGCTGTCCTTGAAGTAGCCGATTTGTAACAATCCGTTGCGTCACTTTGGTGCCAAACGCTGCTCAGATTACTGTTGCAGACGCAGTTCCATGCCCCGGAGCCATACGCCAAACTCGATGGTCTTCCCTCTTGGTAGCGAGAGCCCGGTCTTCTTGTTGCCATATATTCTCGTGATCAATGCTAACGCTGTCAGTAGCCATGTTCAGTGGCTACATTCCTGACAAGTCTTTCCGCAGTGTCGCAGAAGGATCACCCAGCTTCTCATAGGCCTATCACACGATCTCGTTCCTACTCAATGAGGTATTGATAATGGCGTTTTTGTTGCCTGAAAGACATACTTAACTCACCACGCCCGATTTCAGAAGGTAGCTTACGCCCACGCCGTTACAGCGTATACATATAGTTGTGCGAAATTTGAATAGACATCATTCTTTCAGATGTAGAAACACGCCTACCAACTTTTTCTTATGTCGCACAACTCCTTCTTTGGGTTGCGATTTTTTCCCATCAGTGTATGCAACATGAATAGCAAAAGTTTAACACTCTTCTCTGGGGCAGGCTTGAAGTTACTTCTATATCTGCCGACGAGTCACCATCCCCGACACCACGCAGTAGCCTATCTACCAAATAATCTTCAATTCAGTCACAAATTTCGTTTAACGACCCATAAAATTAATATCTTGCACAAAGTGGCGTCAAAGTCACAATACTGCTTACACAAAAAGTATAGGTGTTCCCAGTCACAATCTTACGTTGAGTAAGGCGAACAAAGTGGAAGATTTTTCGCGCTTATTCTGTGGAGCTGTGGGGGAAACCATGACGCAGGTGCTGCCTTGTTATGAATGCTGACTACCTCATTTTACGTAAACCCCTACCTTCCCTGTGGGAAAGTGGGGAGGAGCCGGGGTGAGGGGGTTCGACGAAGATATTGCAGATCTTATAGGCTGTTTCTATACCGTCAAGTTTATTCTTAGCTCCTTTCCACGCTTTAATTTATGATCGTTTCCAGACTAACATTGTCCACGTTCGTCCCACCCCATGGTTTCGTTTCAGTTACCCAGGCTTTCCTTCGATAGGAGGGAGACCAATCTGGCTTTTGCACTCTCCATAGCTTCACTCATTCGTATCAACTCCCACTCGATCTAAATGGCAGTGCCAATTCGTCTACCAATAACAAATTATAATGTTTCCAATGGTTCAAATGGCTCTGAGCACTATGGGACTTAACTTCTATGGTCATCAGTCCCCTTGAACTTAGAACTACTTAAACCTAACTAACCTAAGGACATCACACACATCCATGCCCGAGGCAGGATTCGAACCTACGACCGCAGCGGTCACGCGGTTCCAGACTGTAGCGCCTTTAACCGCTTGGTCACCCCGGCCGGCTGATGTTTTCACCTGTAATTTATATTCCAATCGAATTTGCACAGAAATTTCTTCGCGTTATCTTTTCCAGTATGGGGTTAAGCAATCCATTTGTTAGCCGTTTCCTTACCTCGGCCGTGAAATTAAGTCAAAGCTGTCCGCTAATTTGTTTCAGATGTTTCCACTTCTCACATTTCAAGCAGAGTCTCCAAATGTTGTTCAGCTTCTTAGGTAACCCACACTTTTTAGAGAACTGAAAAGGTTTTCTTAATTAGTCATGCATTAATGTTTCCCCTAAGACTATTTTATATGTGGTGTCTAATAATACAAGTCACAGATTCTAAGTCTTGTGACTGGTTAGATTGGATCCGCCAATAATTTCTCTCTTGACGCAGCGTCTTGATCTCTGAATACTACTTTCTCACTTCATCCTCAATTATTTGCTGAATATATTCAAATTAAGTCTGCCCTCCTATACAGTTTTTGACCTCTGCAGCTCCTTCTACTGCCAATGAAGTTATTCCCTGAGGCCTTAACACATGTCCTATGATTTTGTCCCTTCTCCTTGACAGTGTTTTCCCCATATTCCCTTTCTCTCCGATTCTGAGCAAAACCTCCTCATTCCTTATTTTATCAGTCCATTTAATTTTCAACATTCGTCTGTAGCATCAAATCTCAAATGCTTCAATTCACTTCTGTTCCTGTTTTCCCATAGTCCATGAATCGCTAACGTAGAATGCTGTGTTCCATACGTACATTATCAGAAGTTCCTTGCTTAGATTAAAGCCGACGTTTGATAGTAGCATGTATCTATTAGTAAGGAATACCGTATTTGACTGTGGTAATCTGCTTTTTATGTTCTCCTTGCTTCGCCCGTGGTCTGTAGTTCTGCTTCCTTACCTTACTCTATTTCGTGGTTCCCAATGTTGGTTTTAAGCGTATCGCTACTCTGATTTCCACAACTGCTCATTACTTCCGTATTTTTCTGGCTTACTGTGAACCCATATTCTGTATGCATTAGACCATTTCATTTTGCATATCCTTTAATTCTTCTGAATTCACTTACAGTGAGGATAGCAATGTTATCAGCGAATCATATCACAGATATTCCGTCACCTTGAAATGTTAATCAGCCTCGAATGAGGTGGACCGCCTTGTCTCACGCTCCCCCCCCCCTATCCCCCTCCCCATCTCCTTGCCACTCCCTACTTTCCCCAAACTAATAAATACTCTGTAGAAATGTAACTACTTGAAGAAGGAAGAATGCCGAATCTCTCAATCCATATTTGATTAAAATGTTCTCGTATTTCCAGCCACGTCAAAACTCCACGAGCTTTCGGCCTTGTAGTCCTTGGCCAATGTCAAGTAGAATTCCTGCTGATAAACTACTCGTACGCCTTTACACATTGTAGATGGCATTCGATGCGTCCGCTTCACCGTCGCTTTCGTTGTAACCTACACCACAATGAGCTGTAGGTCACCGTTCCTGTTAAGGGTGTCTTCAATGTGTCTGAATATTTCCATAGTTTCTTTAATTGTACAATCTCAGAATCCATCAATGCGAACCATGACAGAGGTGACGTCAAATTTAATTTGGTGCCCATTCTTCAGGGCACCCTCAACCAAGGCAGATTTTTCGGGGAGCCTCCTTGCTGCGTCTTTCTACAGTGCGCACTGTTTGTCCGACGTAAGACTGCCCCCTGAGAGTGCGGAACACCAATCAAGTCTCCACAGAAACAAGTGATATTTACTGTCGCCAGTCAGACTACGACAAGCCGTCTTCTTTCACTGAACGCCACCTTCACCTCAGTACTGTCCGCCCCGGCAGCTGAGTGGTCAGCGTGACAGACTGTCAATCGTAAGGGCCCGGGTTCGATTCCCGGCTGGGTTGGAGATTTTCTCCGCTCAGGGACTGGGTGTTGTGTTGTCCTAATCATCATCATTTCATCCCCATCGACGCGCAGGTCGCCGAAGTGGCGTCAAATCGAAGGACCTGCACCAGGCGAACGGTCTACCCGACGGGAGGTCCTAGCCACACGACATTTCCATTACCTCAGTACTGGCTGGTCTTCTTACAGAGTACACACGCTCAGTGTATGAGGGGCAGTCAAATGAAAACGGTACCCCCGACCACAATGTGACCATGGGATGGTTCCGTGCGACAGCAATCGCCACGCACGTTAAGACATTTATCCCACTGGGAACCGGACGATCAATTCCCAATTCGTAGAACGCGGACCGCCGCCGATGGATTCACAACCGCACCATCTCTTTCAATTCCTCGTCCAGCTGAAGCCAACCTCCAAGCATGTCTTTCTTCAGATCACCAAAGATGCGAAAATCACGCGGTGAAGGATCTAGGCTGTACGGAGAATGTTGCAGTGTTTCCCAACCAAGTAGCTGAAGCATAGTCTTCGTCCGATTGTCAGTGAGGGGGCGGTCGCTGTCGTGAAACCGGATGATTCCGTCCGACAGCATTCTGACTACCCGAGGGCAAACGGCAAAGCCAACAGTGGAAACATACTACGTTTCCCTCCACCAAATAACTCCAAAGCTGTTCCACCAGTTCCAGTAAAGTCATGATGACCTTATTTTTTCAACTGCAAGGACCTGCTTGGCGAGTTCCTTGAGCGTGGAACCACAATCAGTGCGCTGGGCTACGAAGACATTCTGTAGAAACAATAAACAACTATGAAGTCAAAATACCCATGAGCCATGTTGGGGCCTACGATGGTGCCGTTGGTAGGTTGGCATCGTGTAATAGGGATAGTGGAATATCGTTTTCTTCTTGTGCTTGTTGGAGACACTACATTTGCTATTGTTGTCTGTCCACGAGTGGCAGCAGCAGCAGTTATCGATATCTAGTACTGTCATACTATCTTTGGAAGGACGTCAAGTGTTTTCTGGTTGGAGTGTCTCGGGGAGTCCGGTTGGGACGGAGCAGCAGTGAGGTCCGGTAGTGCGCGGATATGTCGGGACTGCTGGCGGCACGCAGCCACTGCCAGATCGAGGGGCTGTAGTTGCGAGGGCCACAACCTCGTTGTCCACCGGACCCAGGCCCTTTTAGGTGAGTGAACATCCACCCAGTAGTGAAACCTCCACTATTTTGAGATCACACCATTTGTTCGCACGTTTCTGCTAGCAGGGTCTCTGAGGCGAAAAGCAATGTGTGGAATGTTTGGAGCTGGCGAAATTAATTAGCCATCCTCCACCTTTTATTATTAATCATTGAATTCCTTGTGTTTATTGATGAAGCTCAATCACCGGTATTTTTCTGCCTAGTGGCCGCTAACGCCCCAGTTACCTGCCCTGGAGGTTAGCGTATTTTCGCGGCAGTGTACCTTTCCTAGCCTTGCCGCTGCTGTCCGGTAAGGCGTGTAGTTCGACAGCCTCCATGATTGTGGTTTCAATATTTGTTTCTTTTGGATTACCTTGGTCATAGTGGGTCCTTCTGCTTCTGGATGTTCTAAACACCGGATTCTGAAAACGCACTGCTGTCTGCCAGTTCCTCCTTGCCTGGGTTATTCCATCGTTGTATTGGTTATCAGAAGTTCGGTAGATTTTGCAAGAATGTTAGCCTGCATTTAAACTATCACTAGTTTTAGTTGCCATCCGGTTAAGTGAATACAACTCTTGGCTGCCTGTCTCATCGTTTACGAAGATGAGCGGCTTTCCCAGGTCGATCCTTGGAGCACTGTCTGAGGCCCACTTCTCTCTTGATTTGATCAGATTGTGATGATTGTTTTTTTACTAAAAATATGTTAATTTTTATTATATTGGAACAAATAAGCCCTCGGTCACAAATATTAAGTCAAAATTGACCTGGTTTCGACGCTACTATGAGCGTCGTCTTCAGAATTAGACTAACTGTTCTAAAACATATTAGGTACAGGGTGTTTCAAAAATGACCGGTATATTTGAAACGGCAATAAAAACTAAACGAGCAGCCATAGAAATACACCGTTTGTTGCAATATGCTTTGGACAACAGTACATTTTCAGGCAGACAAACTTTCGAAATTACAGTAGTTACAATTTTCAACAACAGATGGCGCTGCGGTCTTGGAAACTCTATAGTACGATATTTTCCACATATCCACCATGCGTAGCAATAATATGGCGTAGTCTCTGAATGAAATTACCCGAAACCTTTGACAACGTGTCTGGCGGAATGGCTTCACATGCAGATGAGATGTACTGCTTCAGCTGTTCAATTGTTTCTGGATTCTGGCGGTACACCTGGTCTTTCAAGTGTCCCCACAGAAAGAAGTCACAGGGGTTCATGTCTGGCGAATAGGGAGGCCAATCCACGCCACCTCTGTATGCTTCGGATAGCCCAAAGCAATCACACGATCATCGAAATATTCATTCAGGAAATTAAAGACGTCGGCCGTGCGATGTGGCCGGGCACCATCTTGCATAAACCACGAGGTGTTCGCAGTGTCGTCTAAGGCAGTTTGTACCGCCACAAATTCACGAAGAATGTCCAGATAGCGTGATGCAGTAATCGTTTCGGATCTGAAAAATGGGCCAATGATTCCTCTGGAAGAAATGGCGGCCCAGACCAGTACTTTTTGAGGATGCAGGGACGATGGGACTGCAACATGGGGCTTTTCGGTTCCCCATATGCGCCAGTTCTGTTTATTGACGAAGCCGTTCAGGTAAAAATAAGCTTCGTCAGTAAACCAAATGCTGCCCACATGCATATCGCCGTCATCAATCCTGTGCACTATATCGTTAGCGAATGTCTCTCGTGCAGCAATGGTAGCGGCGCTGAGGGGTTGCCGCGTTTGAATTTTGTATGGATAGAGGTGTAAACTCTGGCGCATGAGACGATACGTGGACGTTGACGTCATTTGGACCGCAGCTGCAACACGGCGAACGGAAACCCGAGGCCGCTGTTGGATCACCTGCTGCACTAGCTGCGCGTTGCCCTCTGTGGTTGCCGTACGCGGTTGCCCTACCTTTCCAGCACTTTCATCCGTCACGTTCCCAGTCCGTTGAAATTTTTCAAACAGATCCTTTATTGTATCGCTTTTCGGTCCTTTGGTTACATTAAACCTCCGTTGAAAACTTCGTCTTGTTGCAACAACACTGTGTTCTAGGCGGTGGAATTCCAACACCAGAAAAATCCTCTGTTCTAAGGAATAAACCATGTTGTCTACAGCACACTTGCACGTTGTGAACAGCACATGCTTACAGCAGAAAGACGACGTACAGAATGGCGCACCCACAGACTGCGTTGTCTTCTATATCTTTCACATCACTTGCAGCGCCATCTGTTGTTGAAAATTGTAACTACTGTAATTTCGAAAGTTTGTCCGCCTGAAAATGTACTGTTGTCCCAAGCATATTGCAACAAACGGTGTATTTCTATCGCTGCTCGTTTAGTTTTTATTGCCGTTTCAAATATACCGGTCATTTTTGAAACACCCTGTATATAGTACATTAATAAAATTAAAGTTTGTACAGACTCGAAAAGATGCAGTACTTACAAGTCACGTATTAAAAAAGTGCAGTGCTTACAAGTCACATATTAAAAAAGTGACTTGTAAGTACTGCATCTTTTTGCGTCAGTACAAACTTTAATTTTATTAATGTACTACACTCCTGGAAATGGAAAAAAGAACACATTGACACCGGTGTGTCAGACCCATCATACTTGCTCCGGACACTGCGAGAGGGCTGTACAAGCAATGATCACATGCACGGCACAGCGGACACACCAGGAACCGCGGTGTTGGCCGTCGAATGGCGCTAGCTGCGCAGCATTTGTGCACCGCCGCCGTCAGTGTCAGCCAGTTTGCCGTGGCATACGGAGCTCCATCGCAGTCTTTAACACTGGTAGCATGCCGCGACAGCGTGGACGTGAACTGTATGTGCAGTTGTGGGACTTTGAGCGAGGGCGTATAGTGGGCATGCGGGAGGCCGGGTGGACGTACCGCCGAATTGCTCAACACGTGGGGCGTGAGGTCTCCACAGTACATCGATGTTGTCGCCAGTGGTCGGCGGAAGGTGCACGTGCCCGTCGACCTGGGACCGGACCGCAGCGACGCACGGATGCACGCCAAGACCGTAGGATCCTACGCAGTGCCGTAGGGGACCGCACCGCCACTTCCCAGCAAATTAGGGACACTGTTGCTCCTGGGGTATCGGCGAGGACCATTCGCAACCGTCTCCATGAAGCTGGGCTACGGTCCCGCATTCCGTTAGGCCGTCTTCCGCTCACGCCCCAACATCGTGCAGCCCGCCTGCAGTGGTGTCGCGACAGGCGTGAATGGAGGGACAAATGGAGACGTGTCGTCTTCAGCGATGAGAGTCGCTTCTGCCTTGGTGCCAATGATGGTCGTATGCGTGTTTGGCGCCGTGCAGGTGAGCGCCACAATCAGGACTGCATACGACCGAGGCACACAGGGCCAACACCCGGCATCATGGTGCGGGGAGCGATCTCCTACACTGGCCGTACACCACTGGTGATCGTCGAGGGGACACTGAATAGTGCACGGTACATCCAAACCGTCATCGAACCCATCGTTCTACCATTCCTAGACCGGCAAGGGAACTTGCTGTTCCAACAGGACAATGCACGTCCGCATGTATCCCGTGCCACCCAACGTGCTCTAGAAGGTGTAAGTCAACTACCCTGGCCAGCAAGATCTCCGGATCTGTCCCCCATTGAGCATGTTTGGGACTGGATGGAGCGTCGTCTCACGCGGTCTACACGTCCAGCACGAACGCTGGTCCAACTGAGGCGCCAGGTGGAAATGGCATGGCAAGCCGTTCCACAGGACTACATCCAGCATCTCTACGATCGTCTCCATGGGAGAATAGCAGCCTGCATTGCTGCGAAAGGTGGATATACACTGTACTAGTGCCGACATTGTGCATGCTCTGTTGCCTGTGTCTATGTGCCTGTGGTTCTGTCAGTGTGATCATGTGATGTATCTGACCCCAGGAATGTGTCAATAAAGTTTCCCCTTCCTGGGACAATGAATTCACGGTGTTCTTATTTCAATTTCCAGGAGTGTATATACCTAATATGTTTTAGAACAGTTAGTCTAATTCTAAAGACGACGCTCATAGTAGCGTCGAAATCAGGTCAATTTTGACTTAATATGTGTGACCGAGGGCTTATTTGTTCCAATATAATTGACACAGTCACTGAACCTTAGCAGCTATGTTCAAAGTTTTAATTTTTATTATTACTATTGGGGCCTTCAGCCGACAAATAATTTGAATTTCTTGTCGATAAGGCCTTCAGTCGTAAATGCAATTTGTCTTAAGAATTTTTAATTAGATATTGTCTCTTAAAAGTGAAAATTTATTGATTGTCCTTTTTTATAATATTTTGATATATCTTGGAGAAGCTTAACTCGTCCATAAGAATTTGCTATCCAAGCCTTCAGCCGTCAAATTGTTTTTGAGTTATTACTATTGGGGCCTTCAGCTGACAAATAATTTGCATTTCTGGTCAATAAGGCATTCAGCCGTGAGTGCAACTTGCTTAAGAATTTTTTTATTACACATTGTATCTTAACAGTCAAATTTGATAACTGTTCCTTATTGTCAAACTTATTTGCAATTGTTTCCAAATAAAGTGCAAGTGATTAAAAAAACAATTGAGCAACCACCGGTAACTGAGTACGGCCCCGTTCACACCGAATCCTGCCTTTCCCTAAGTCCCAGGTTTCAACCCAGGAATACTGTCGGACGGAATCATCCTGTTGCGCGATAACGGCCACTCCCGCATTGGCAATCGGTCCACGGCTACGCTTAAACGATCTGGTTGGTAGACACCACAACATCTTCCGTACAGCCCGGAACTTTCACCGTATGATTTTCACATCTTCGGCCACCTGAAGAAAGGCAAGCGTCGACGTCGATTTCATTTGTACGAGGAAGTGCAAGAGTGGGCGCGGCTGTGGATCCGTCAGCGGTCGATCCTGTCCTAAGGCCGTCGGCACACGGACCGTGCTGTCGAACATTAACGTTGAGCGTGCCACGTTCAACGTGCAGCTGAACGCTCAGGAACGAGGCGACTTGTGCATACGGTACGTGGACCCCAACGTGGTATACGCGATCGCAACGCACTCCAGCGGCAGTTGAGGGATGTTTCTAGTTCGTAACTCACACTGTTTACTCAACGGGCGCGCGTAAAATTCCCACGTTAGATCCATTAAAATGCACATTTCCTCCATCGTCCACGAAAAGGAAAACATCACGTCCAATCAATAAGGACACAGGATTATAAAAGTGCCATTACAAATAGTGTGGTACAAATTTGGAATACTTCTCCGCATAAGATAAACATTACGAGTATTTCTCCATTCCTACATTTTAGTAAAACCCCACGGTCAGTCTTACTTGATCACTGTTCCTGCCCAGCAGCAGAATCTTTGCAACATGTGAATTACGAAGCGTAAAAAAAGGAGCAAAATACCTTTATACAAGTAGCGCAAGCTGTCCTGTAGATTAAGTCAATCGCCGGCCGGTGTGGCCAAGCGGTTAAAGGCGCTACAGTCTGGAACCGCGTGACCGCTACGGTCGCAGGTTCGAATTCTGCCTCGGGCATGGATGTGTGTGACGTCCTTAGGTTAGTTAGGTTTAAGTAGTTCTAAGTTCTAGGGGACTGATGACCTTAGAAGTTAAGTCCCATAGTGCTCAGAGCCATTTGAGCCATTAAGTCAATCGAACAAAGTCACCCCTCAAAAAAAAAAGGTGAATTTATATTTACATAACATCAAATATTATAGTATAATAATAAAGTATCAGAACCTAATAAAAGGCGAATGTTAGGAAAGGAATTTGGAAGGGGGAAGACGCGAACCACCGCCCCAACAAACAACTCAACACAGGTCAGTGGCGCTACGCGTTACGCTGAACCAACAACACACCCATAGCATCTAATCATAGTATCCTCGCCCTTGCTGAGAACCTTAATCGCAGATATTGTGGTGTCACCGCCAGACACCACACTTGCTAGGTGGTAACCTTTAAATCGGCCGCGGTCCGCTGGTATACGTCGGACCCGCGTGTCGCCACTGTCAGTGATTGCAGACCGAGCGCCGCCACACGGCAGGTCTAGTGAGACGTCCTAGCACTCGCCCAGTTGTACAGCCGACTTTGCTAGCGAAGCTAAACTGACAAATACGCTCTCATTTGCCGAGACGATAGTTAGCATAGCCTTCAGCTACGTCATTTGCTACGACCTAGCAAGGCGCCATTACCAGTTTATATTGAGATTATAAAGCCTGTACCGTCAGACCGATGTTCTCCAATTGTGGATTAAAGTTAAGTATTCCAAGAGCTTCGTACTTTATTTATTAGACTCAACTCCTTTAACTGTTCCAGACCTCACGCCAGCCTGCGTGAGCTTAACGCGTGCTATTCGGCTAAAAGTCATAGTGGATTGGCTGTCGGGTCAGTCCACTACAGATATATTACCAATTGCAATATAATTATAACAAAATTGTACCAAGAACAATGCGTTTTGGGTGGATCTTCCGTGTGTCGGTGCCTTCCAATAGCCTACTCTCATAATACGCAAGTTACAATAATTCTTTTACCACCGAATATGATGTTTCTCATTATTGTATTGGAACGAATCACACAGTTAACAACGGGTTTTCCAGTGATTCTCAATTTTCAGGTGCTCAGAAACGGCAAATATGCATATAGGCTTGAAATGGATGCCAATATGGCGCCTCATAACTCTGTACTGAAGGGAGACGGCGTCCGTGTGACGTAGATGGCGTTGAGCTATCTCATTGGTCAACGGTCAGACGCACCCTCAGAATATCTGACATGCCAGATATTGCCCTGCACATTCGGAAAGACTCCCGAACGTGTTATTCCGCGCTATGACGTCAGAAACTCGGCACGCTCAACGCTCAATATAACGCAAAAAATATAACTGTAACGTCTCCTTTTCTACAGATAACGGTTTAAAAAGAAATCTTGTACATTCAGTAGAGATTGCTGGCGACTGGTTTTCCAATTCAGGTGTTTACAAACTAACCTGTAATAACTGTCCTTAATATTACACTCCTGGAAATGGAAAAAAGAACACATTGACACCGGTGTGTCAGACCCACCATACTTGCTCCGGACACTGCGAGAGGGCTGCACAAGCAATGATCACACGCACGGCACAGCGGACACACCAGGAACCGCGGTGTTGGCCGTCGAATGGCGCTAGCTGCGCAGCATTTGTGCACCGCCGCCGTCAGTGTCAGCCAGTTTGCCGTGGCATACGGAGCTCCATCGCAGTCTTTAACACTGGTAGCATGCCGCGACAGCGTGGACGTGAACCGTATGTGCAGTTGTGGGACTTTGAGCGAGGGCGTATAGTGGGCATGCGGGAGGCCGGGTGGACGTACCGCCGAATTGCTCAACACGTGGGGCGTGAGGTCTCCACAGTACATCGATGTTGTCGCCAGTGGTCGGCGGAAGGTGCACGTGCCCGTCGACCTGGGACCGGACCGCAGCGACGCACGGATGCACGCCAAGACCGTAGGATCCTACGCAGTGCCGTAGGGGACCGCACTGCCACTTCCCAGCAAATTAGGGACACTGTTGCTCCTGGGGTATCGGTGAGGACCATTCGCAACCATCTCCATGAAGCTGGGCTACGGTCCCCACACCGTTAGGCCGTCTTCCGCTCACGCCCCAACATCGTGCAGCCCGCCTCCAGTGGTGTCGCGACAGGCGTGAATGGAGGGACGAATGGAGACGTGTCGTCTTCAGCGATGAGAGTCGCTTCTGCCTTGGTGCCAATGATGGTCGCATGCGTGTTTGGCGCCGTGCAGGTGAGCGCCACAATCAGGACTGCATACGACCGAGGCACACAGGGCCAACACCCGGCATCATGGTGTGGGGAGCGATCTCCTACACTGGCCGTACACCACTGGTGATCGTCGAGGGGACACTGAATAGTGCACGGTACATCCAAACCGTCATCGAACCCATCGTTCTACCATTCCTAGACCGGCAAGGGAACTTGCTGTTCCAACAGGACAATGCACGTCCGCATGAGTCCCGTGCCATTCAACGTGCTCTAGAAGGTGTAGGTCAACTACCCTGGCCAGCAAGATCTCCGGATCTGTCCCCCATTGAGCATGTTTGGGACTGGATGAAGCGTCGTCTCACGCGGTCTGCACGTCCAGCACGAACGCTGGTCCAACTGAGGCGCCAGGTGGAAATGGCATGGCAAGCCGTTCCACAGGACTACATCCAGCATCTCTACGATCGTCTCCATGGGAGAAAGGTGGATATACACTGTACTAGTGCCGACATTGTGCATGCTCTGTTGCCTGTGTCTATGTGCCTGTGGTTCTGTCAGTGTGATCATGTGATGTATCTGACCCCAGGAATGTGTCAATAAAGTTTCCCCTTCCTGGGACAATGAATTCACGGTGTTCTTATTTCAATTTCCAGGAGTGTATATTGGTCAAACAGACAGAACTGTGAAAACAAGATATAAAGAACACCTATTAGGTAAAAAAGGAGCAAATATACACAGCTCTACTTTTGCTGAACGCCTCTTGATAGCCGGTCATACGCCTAAACAGTTAGAAGACACTGTTATCCTACACAGAGAAGTCAAAGGGCGTAGATTAGATCTGTGGGAAGAGTTACAAATTTTCAAACATCTAGAGCTCAAGGACGGTAATATACTGAACGACCAGTTGAACCTTGCTTGTAGACAATTTTTCGAAGGCTTTAAACCTGTACTGTTTATGGTATAACAATGCTGGTAACCTTAGTGGTCTATTTCCTCAGGAAGCTATGATGCACCTTCAGTGCTTAAAACTCACTACCCTTTATGTAATGTGGTTTTCTCACGATGTATGGTTGCCACTACATCGGCTCTTATGTGATTTTGTCAGGCTCTAAAACTTTGGTTCCCTGCGAAAGTGTATTAACTGGATTGTGTAACAGGGTTCGTAAATCTGTCTTAAGAGCCATTATTGTCAATTTTAAAAGTTCTGACATATATACCGTTTGTAGGCTTCACTAATATAGTAATGTAATTCTTATATTTTGGCTGTATATGCCACTGGGCGTAATTCTCTCGGCGTAAGCGCCACCTGCCTTTTTGATGTATTACTACATTAATTGTACCAATGCTCCAATACTGTTATAACGGGAGTGTTAAACGCCTTCCTTCTTTTTATTGTTACTTTATCTAAGGACGTAATTAATACTGATAATTTACACGTTGCCTTTGTACGCCAACTGGCACATGGTTCGCGACATAAGCGACACCTGCCCTGGTCTCAGAGTAACTACGCTCGCCGATTACATTCAGTCGGTTGTGAGCTCTGCAAGATCCATGTACTAATTTATATTTACGTGACAAACCCTAATTCTAAGGCTATATTTCATTTCTGACAAATGGATCTATGCCGACATTTGTAAAAACGGCGATGGTACATTAGTCCTTACTAATGTAAAATTGTAAGTACCAGTCGTCGTTCTCATATTTATGTAATGCAAGAGCTCTCTAATTTGTGTTAAAATCTATTCTTGACTTAAGTTTCATACTTTTCTTCTGTAAGCTATGATGTTCAGTGTCCTTAGGCCACTTTCTGAAGAAGACAAATTTATATTTGTCGAAACCTGGGTAAAGAATTCTTTATCCATTGCAATTGGTTGGCTGTTTATAATTTTATTACGTGGAACCGTTGCTGTTGTGCAGCTATGTTTAAAATACTATAATATATTTGTCCAATGAATACCCGTTTATCATCTGCATTTCTTCTTGGTGTAGCAATTTTAATGGCCAGTAATGTATTTTTTCCAAGTAAAGGGAGACGTATGAAACTATAAAAATGTCGTCTGACTATGAAATAAATAGACACAGTATTTTATGCGAACAGTTATGAAAATTAATAGTGTAAAAACAAAGACAATAATGATGTATTCGAAAAATAAACGGTATCATTGTAGTGATAAGCGTTCATCTGCAACTGTCTCATATATGTAAAGGTTCTCTCTCGCTCTCTCTCTCTCTCTCTCTCTCTCTCTCTCTCTCTCTCTCTGTGCGTGTGTGTGTGTGTGTGTGTGTGTGTGTGTGTGTGTGAGTGTGTGGTTGTCTTCCGAGGCGTTATTATGTATACTGCTTAACCATGTCTGTAATGAAATGTAATGTATTTTACTGAGATGATGTCAGATAGATACTAAGATAAACGTAGCCTGAATTTTATTTGTTGAAGCGTCAAACCTATGACAAATAATCCCAGTTTCCAGAATTACAGCATTGTTTGCAGCGGAGCAGAAAACAGCTTCCGCCATTACGGGGCACATTTAAAATTATACCATTGTTTTACATGTGCATTACTATCAACGCAGAGTATTTAATAAATTTTCTTCGAGCAAAGCTAGAACCTGTCCCAGGCAGTTTAATGACGAATTTGCCAGTTATTTGAGGGTATTGTGTGGTATTTGTCTCTGGCCTGTACTTCGTCTAAAGGAGGACAACTTTCATTACAAAGAGTGAACATTGTATTTGACCAAGCACGTTGAAAAGAAAAGTAACAGTTAAATGCATATTTATTTTCACGAATAATTATCAAGTTGCATTTGGTTGCATTTTATTGTGTTTGTAAGCTATCGACCGTATGCAGCACATAGACAATTTCGCTGAAATAATAATAGCAATATTTACTAACATAATAATATTTTCAAAGAATATATAAAACGTAATTCAGACAAAGCATGGCCACATTAAAACGGAGCGAGACTCGCAACAGGATTGTCAGCTTATCGTGAGCGGTCGCCTTACCACTTTTTTTTTGTTTTATTAAAAAAAGATCCTACAACTGCAGTTGCCGAGCGTTCGAGTCGTCTTCTCGTCTGTTGTAGAGATGGGCAAAACTGTTCTTTTCAGAGATTGGATCAGAACTGTTCACTCCCTGAAATGAAGTAGCTCTTTTTCATGACTCACCACTCATTTACAATAGAAAATAAATGGAAGGCACATTGCCCTTTAAACTTGGTTTATTCCAGTACTATACCTGTATTTTGATCTTATTTGATCCTATTTTGAAGTAACACAAATAATGAGTAAGAAATTTGTATTGTTTATTGAAATTTCCACGATATGACAAAGTTTTTGATTATTGATTTATTTTGCACTATCGTGGTTTTTTGGGTTATTGGAAAATGTTGTAACTTGAGATTTACATTAACAATATATTTGGCTTATAATGTATTAAAATTTCATTAACCTCATACAAATACATCGCAAGCCATATATTTTTAAAGTGAACGTTTCCTTTCGAAGACGCCTAAAATCGCAAAATCCGTACCAGAATAAGAAAAAAATATATAAATTTGACTGTAAAACGAAAGTGCTGCATATAGCCTTATGCAGAATAAAACAAGGAAAATATTGGTGTATCACATTTTGCGATACGTTTATCGGTTCGCTCGTAATTAAAGCGTAAATTCGAGTGTCCATAATAAAAATCCTATAGTAAGAGGAGTCATCAGGAACCTAATCTAATCAGTTTAAACAAATAAAAATAAAATAAAAACAATTGATGTATACATAACATAATAATGTAATATACATAGCGGTATTACTACGAAGAACAATATCCAGTAGGGACGAACTCCGATGCAGAGGCGCTGAGTCAAGCAGGTCGAGCCGCGAGCTGTATTACTGCATGAGCTGAGACCGCAGAGACCAGAGTGACACCTGCGTCACTTTGCTCAACGCTCTGGCTAGAGTCGAGACGGTGGGGTGAGCGTTGAGCGGGCGAGTTCCGAGGGTGGGGGGAGCGGTGAACTCACCCGCTCCGAGACAAATCGTCCGTTCCCTTGCGAGCAGGTTGTTGCAAGTAATTCCTATGTTATCCGCTAGGTGGCTCTCTGTCCTGTTGCTCGCATCAACTGCCCAGAGGGCAGGACGTGCGACTGAAACGATCGCCGACAGAGTGCGATGCGAAGTTAAGCTGCGCCAAGGCCCTGCACGCGGCAGACGACGCACAGAGACGGCACGGCATATGTGAAACACAAAATCCAATGGGGCACTGCACAATGCAGGCAGCCAAGGTAGAAGCAGGGCAGAGGCCGGCGCTGACTGTGTTGTGTGGCGTGCACTGTGCTCTGACCAGCAGAGGCGCTGCTGATATGCTCCGTCTCTCTCTCTCTCTCTCTCTCTCTGCCGTGGGAAACGTTTGGAGCTACCGTTCTTTTTTTCTGAATCACTGATTGTTCACTCCTTTGAAAGATTCAACTCTATGAATTAGTTCAAGAGCGGATCCCCCATCTCTAGTCTGTTGGGAGTGTTTCCCCCCTATTCTACCCGTAGAGGATCAATGTGCTCGAGAATTCTTCTTCAGTTTCAGCATCTCATACCCGGAACGCCCCAGTGAGCAGGAGGGTCTGCAAATAATGAACCAAAATAATTTTCGAAACGTGTCCTGTACTTCGGGTGGCGGCTGAAGCCTGCATGTGTCAACATCAATAGGGACCAAAAGTCGAGTGTGCGTTTCTGAACATCGCAAAGTATGTAGTAAAGGGCCATACCCTTAAGTCAGTTACCGGTGCACGTCCTGGTCGATGGAAAGCAAACGCCGTCAGGGGAGACAGACTTTGGCAATCGCTGCAAGAGTAATGCCAGCATGCGCTGCGTCAGTGGCCAGCACTCGCTGGTCGTGGTGCAAGTCAGGCGGTGTGCGTCCGAGTCAACGACTGAGCATGTCGCACACAAGGGGCGGTCCGTCAGATGAATGGAATGTAGCCTCTGAGGAGTAGTGAACTTCCCATTCACAACCACGTACAACCACGAACGCACTGCGGTAGTTAGAAAAGGCATGTGTACCACTCGCCACACCGTGTTTCAGGCAACTTCAGGATGTCTGTGTGCGACCGTATTGATAGGTTGCTGCTGTTGATAGAGACGATAACAGTCTTTCGTGCTGGGCATCCGTGTCGTCAGAAGGTCTGACCGTAAATAGCTGAGGTCAATCAATAACTCTCTGATGTGGGGGGCCCTACAGAAACTGGGGGATGCAGAGAGTGTGGTGCCACTTAGATAGTCAGAGTGGCGTGGGCAGAGGTCCACGTGCGACGCATAGTGTTGAGATAAAGCGATCCCACACGGTTATAGACATGAATTTAAAAAGTCCCCTTAGAACAATTTTACACGACTGTGCTTAAACTGACACACAATATTTTTTAGCGCAACGCAATCTGACTTTCAAAAATCCCTACAAAGGAGTGGCCCTGACCAACATTAATCTATACCTTTCACGAATCACTTACCTCACCAAAAATCTCCGTTACTCGAACTACTGCAATACAGCGAGCGCCACTACTGCCAGCTAAATAAAAGATTCAAACTACGGAAGGCACTAACTACTGATAGGCATAGTTAGCAACTGAAAGATGTTAATAGAGAACAAACAATGTATTTACCTTAACAGTCATAATATATATATATATTAGTTCATGACATCCAGTGTTACAAATTTCAAAACTCCGCCATCTCTCTCCCCACATCCACCACTGCTGGCGGCTCACCTCCAACTGCGCAACGCTACGCGCTGTTCACATCCAGCTGCCGCTGCCCAACACTACAATGGCAGACAACAATGCAAACTAGCCACAGACTGCGCACAGCACAGCCAGTGATTTTCATACAGAGAGCGCTACGTGGCGGCGGCGTCACCAATATAAGAACCTAAACAGCCTACTTACAAATTAAACCGATACCGCCTAGTGTCAGGGTGGCGAACCTGAATTTAAAACAAGGGCGGCGCTCACGAAATGTCCGTATGCCGACTGAAATCTGTCGGCCATCCTAGCCGTAAAGGGAAGGACATGCGCAAAATAGCTCCGTTTGGAGACAAGATAGGTGTTGACATAACGTGTTCGGAGGGGCATATCCATGCGACGCAATTTGTTGTCCTGCAGCAGAGCACGTGTCTGGTGTAGGAGCCGACGGTACGTAGCCGCCGCCGTGCGGCGAACATTGCTATAGAACTGCACTTCTAAATATTTGAGTACGGGTACCTTGTCAAAGGGCACCGTCGTTGATTGGGAAAGCCCCCCTCCGACATCCATGTATTTTGTCTTCTTCAAGTTTATGACGCTCCCAGCGTCCGGCTCGTACTGGTGTAGCCACTGAAGCGCTATTTGCATTTCATACTTTGATCTGGCCAGGAACACTACTTCATCGGCGAATGCACCACAACTATACGTCACGTCCCGCTTGGAACTGCCTATTAATCGCTGCCGTAGACCATGTAAAGCTGGTTCAAGCGATGCCGCAAATAACAGACCCGAGAAGGGGCACCCTTGTCGCACTGACCGTCCAACAACAATGTGACCAGACTGGTAACCGTTGATCATCATGCGGGAGCGCGCTCCGTGGACCAGTCGAGGAACCACCTGTGCAGACTCTGGAGAGAGGCCCATGTGTTCCAAAACTGCGCCTGGGAAGCCGTGGTCGACGCGGTCGAATACGTCGTCAAAATCTACGGCGACCAGAGCGCCTCGTATTTTGCAGGCTGCCGTCAAAGCAATTACGTCGCGATATGCTCCTAACGCTGTATGAATGTGCTGACACAACCTAAACATGTCTGAAAGGTGTGGATGGGTTTCCCGATAGCGGTGTGGAGACGCGCCAGGAGGATGCGGGCGATCTTGTAGTCACTGTAGATGAGTGTGAATGGGCGAAAGTCCTGCCACCTACAACCACCATTCGGTTTCGGCACTGGAATGCCATCTGTGAATTCCGTGGGGACATTGAAATCACGGCGGATCAGTTCTTGAAACATTTGGAGACACTTGTCGCCTATAAGGTCATAAAAAGTGCGGTAGAATTCTAGGGGTAAACCGTCCGGCCCGGGCGATTTGTTCGGTGCTCCATGTGCCGATGTCAGCTCGTCGGATGTAATGGGCAACAGCAGACTATCATCGGGTGCCACGTCCCTAGGGGCGGGAAAGTCGTGCAACAGCTCGTCATAACAACGCACGGTTCGGGAGTCTTCCATGTAAAAGGTCCCATAGTGTCGGGCGAACGTGTGCGCTATATCCGTTTGCGTCACTGCGCGGCCGCCCTCCTCCGTGTTTACCGCCGTAATGAGCTGACGTTTGCGGTGGCGCCTGTCGAGCACAATGTGACAGACTTGCCGTTTTGTTGGTGATGCAGTCTTGCACTCGTTCACGGATGAGGACACCTTCTAGGTGCTCCGTCCTGATGCGAAGTAGACGAACTTTGACGCGTTGTACGGACATCTGAAATTCGGGAGACAACGGTTGCGTCGACAGCTCACATGACGCTCTATAGTAAAATTCCGATGTTGTCCTTTGCCATTTCGATCTGTCACACCCGTAGGCCATCAGGGTCATTCGGGGTGCACGTTTGACACATCCCAGCCACCATAGCAACGTGGAAGCATACGTGGGCAGGCGCCTGAAACAACGACGCCATGTGTCAGTAACCGCTTGCCGACACGCTTCCTCATGAAGAAGGGTGACGTTCAGAGTTCACGGGCCTCTGTTGCATCGGGGTAAGGTGATAGTGCAGATATTCGCCGAGGTGAGCGGTGAAAGCCGTCGGCCAGAGTTCTGCATCACGGGTCGGTGTGTGGAGGGCACGCGATACATGTATCCGCTCCAGACGACTGGCAGAGTGGCCGGTAAAGTGCGCTGGTTCCCATGATATAAGAGCCAGGTGTACTGGAGAACGAGATCACGTACCAGTGTTTGTAGAGCCTGGTATGGGACATAATACAGTATCTGGTCCTCGGGCCACAGAACACTGTTAAAATCGCCGCCCAATACGAAATGGTCCATATTTCCTTGCAAAAGCGGGGCTACGTCCTCTGAATACAAGACATACCTGTCAGCGCTGTGCGAAGTATTGGATTGAGCGTAGTCGTTAACGACGCGGATTGGGCCAAGTGTGAGAGCGATGCCTCGCCCGTTCGGCAAGTGTGTGACGTCCGTCGCTTCCATGCCATCTCGGAGAAGGATAGTCGTTCCTCCTGGGTAGGCTGTAGGTGGTGTAGCCATGTAGCTCTAAAAGCAGCTCGGGGCGGACCTCCCAGAGAAGGGCAATGTCCAAGTCTGCCGCTCTGATCATGTCGTGTAACTTGCCCGTCGTGACAGTGGAGTGGACACCATTGACATTGACTGTTCCCACACGGTATGACTGAGACATATCATATGGTAGGCAGTGTGCTGGTGCAAGTGCACGGTGAGCTCACACACCACACAGCCATCCAGCCGCAAGACGTGCATTACCGTGCCATGTGGTCCCCTGACTTTCAGAGCCCTCCAAGCTCAATGTCAGCTATGGGATCCGGAGGAGGTATCGATGTGTGCTGTGCATCATCGGCCTCCATGTCGTCTGCCCAATCACCAAGAGAGGATTGGGAGGTCAGTGGTGGCTGGCCACTTTCACAGGCGTCCACATTTTGTGAGTCCACCCGATGCGTCTTGTTTTCAGGGCCACCAGGTGTAGGAGAGTATTCTTTATAATCAGGTGCCTTCTGGTGAATGATGCCCTGAAATCCGTTCGAACGGTAGATGCGTCAACGGAGTCGATGTCTTCCTCCAGTCTCACATCCCTGTCCCGCTCTTCATCCGAATATCGTTTCTGAGCCGTGGATGGCCCATGTTATGTGTTGGATTAAACCTTGATTGCTTTTCTATGTTTAGTCTCCCACGGTTATCACGATTATGATGTTATCCTCTTCGCGAGTAGCAGCAGCGGTGTGTATGGATATTCGCACCTTGTACTATCTTTACTATCTTCGGCCTGGTGTTCATAGTTTCCGGTTGTGCTGTGTGTGAGGAGTTGGTCGGTTGGCGTGGAGCAGCGAGGAAATCTCGGCCGAGGCAGCTGGCGGCGTCCACGCGCAGTCGGCGTGTGTGGTGCTGTTCCCATTGCTACGAGGTCTGTGGCTCACCGATGCTGGACACGAAAGTTGAGTTTTCATTTAATCTACCAGCAAGTCACGACTGTTCACACTATGTCGCTTGAATTTCGTTGTCGGCTATTGGGACATTCCCGCAAGCAACAAAGTGTGTTTTTAGGTTGGCATATTTTCATTAACTTAACAATTAAGCTGGAAAATTTGACTGTACTTGGTTATTCTGAATTGAAGTGCACCACCGGAATCTTCTGCCTTGTGGCCGTTAACGTTCCGGTTATCTGCCCTGGTCGTTGACGTAAATTCAGGCAGTGTATTTTCCTCATCGTGTTATCGCTCTCCAGCGCGGTGTGTAGTTTGACAGTTCAATGTATAGTTGGTTGTGGGCGCCAATACCTTCTACATTGTTCCACTGAACTCCATGTTGTGTGCTGGTCGGGTGGAGCGCAAGTTATCTTTTCGGTGGGTCCGTTGACTGTCTGTCGGTTAGGTTGTCGCCAGACCGAGAATAGTTGGGCCGACTGCCTGTCTCACCTACGCGAGCGTTAGTGTTGGAATTCCAGGCCAAACCTCGGAAACTTCTGCGCGCCGTTGGGTGTACTCCCGTTTCTTATTTGTTCTTGTTGTTTGTATTTGTATGGCTTCTAGCCGATTTTTAAATTAAGGTTGTTTTGCTCTTAAGGCGAAAGATTGTTTGGGCCTTCAGCCTAATTAGAGTACTGTTTTATGATAAGGCCTTTCGCCTTTAAAAATTTATTTTGGTTTGAGCCTTTAAGAGATGAGCCTTAAGCCGAATTTTTTTCATTAAAGTTGTTTTGATCTTAAGGTGTGAGATTATTTTGGCCTTCAGCCTAATTGAAAGAATTGATTTAAGATAAGGCCTTCTGCCTTTTAAATTTCTGATTTTGGATTGAGTCTTAAGTTATTAGCTTTCAGCTGATTTGAAATTAAAGTGGTTCAAATGGTTCAAATGGCTCTGAGCACTATGCGACTTAACTTCTGAGGTCATCAGTCGCCTAGAACTTAGAAATAATTAAACCTAACTAACCTAAGGACATCACACACATCCATGCCCGAGGCAGGATTCGAACCTGCGACCGTATCGGTCTCTCGGCTCCAGACTGTAGCGACTAGAATCGCACGGCCACTCCAGCCGGCGAAATTAAAGTGGTCTTGCCCTCAAGGCATGAGATTGTATGGCGCATTCAGCCAGTAATTAACTTCCAAAAATTAATGCTGTGTTTTTTTTTTTTTTTTAGTTTTCTTGGCTCTTCTAATGTTTGGTCAAATAAATAAAGTTGTATGTTCGAGTGTAACTGACAGCAGCTTATTTTGGCCCATTTCCACAATTTAAACTACTGACCTGTCTTGCGGTTTTAGCAGGGCGTCTCAGTCACTTGGGTGATTTTTTACTTGCGGGTCCGAGGTTCGACATCCACTGGAGGGCGGGGCTCGACACGATCTCGGTAATCGGGAATCCCTGCGTCCGATCCCGACAGTGATGGCGGCCGGGTGCCCACGACGCCGTGTTGGGCAGAGGCTGCAGAAACCTCTGCACCGTGTGGCGGCGGTAGTGTCGTCGTCGTCGTCGGCGGCGGCGGCGGCGTCGGCTCTGACTCTCCAACGGAGTTCGCAGCAACTTGAGGTGGCATCAGGTTTTGATCGTCCGTCACGTCATGTCGTACCGCCTCCACATACTTTAGCGGGAGAGAGGTCAGCGTGGATCGTTGGAGAAGTTTATTGCGGGGCAACTGAACGAGGCGGTGCTGCAGACACTCAGTTCTTATATGGCAGCCTCAGCCGATCCACGGTTGGCCATTATAAATAACAATTGCGCGGCAGCCGCCAACGAAAACATATGATGGAACGTGCTTCTTAAGTTCTATGCGCACTTGTCGTACACCGTTAAGGACAGCGTACGTTTCTAATGTATTCCATTTCTCATCTGTGCGGCTCACAACTGTGCCGTATGGCCGCAGCGCATCAACGACAAGGTTGGCGGGAACTTCGAACGGTAGCTCAAGATGCACACGGTACGCACCCCCCGATCAGCATGGTCAACCGCTACCACGCTCACATTACCGTCTGCGTGGCAGAAGCGAAAGCCGTTTGCAGATCGTTGGAGGAGTCTGTCGCAGGCCGCTTCGTCAATCAGTTTGAAGTACACTGTGCTGGATACAATAGACAAATGAATGCCTATCAGTTCTTGCAGTTCTAAAAAAAAATGGCTCTGAGCACTATGGGATTTAACTTCTGAGGTCATCAGTCCCCTAGAACTTAGAACTACTTAAACCTAACTAACCTAAGGACATCACACACATCCATGCCCGAGGCAGGATTCGAACCTGCCGCCGTAGCGGTCGCACGGTTCCAGACTGAAGCGCCTAGAACTGCTCGGCCACCCCGGCCGGAAAACACATTTCCTCCTCATAAAAAGACTTGTAAAAGATTCTACGGCAAACACTACAGCTTCTACTTAGTGTTATCTTGCATAACATGTTATTTATGAACGAAATTACCCTCATTGTAATTGGAGACGCTTTTGAATGCGTTAGACGCACTGGTTACAAAACTGTCCAGAGAAGCCTATAGGATATTGTCCCAATTCTTCATAGCGGTCTCTGTGACGCCATATATGGCGTCTCTAGGGGAACAGAGCTATTGCAACCCGCTCGTCTTAGCATAGCCCATGCATTTGCAGTGCAGCTGCGATCTGGACAACATGGAGGCCACTCCATTCGACTGATTCTGTGCTCCGCTAAAAGGGTGTTAATAAGATCGTGAGGATGGGGCTGTGCATTATCGTCCACCAGCGTGAATTTCGCTCCAATATGTTCACCAAATGGATGAATTTTGCTCCAATATGTTCACCAAATGGAGCAACAATGCATTGCAAGCATGTCGTCCCGGTACTTCACACCAATGTAACCTCCCCGCAGAATTTTTAAAAGGACAATGAAAACGTGTGCCAAATGTTGACTTCCCACAAAACTGAATAATAAGAATGAGCCACGCGTTACCTCCTTGCAAAATTAATGAATAATAATGGCCCAAATGTAAACTCCCCACAAACATTAACTAATGAAGATTGCTCATAAACCCACAATAAAATTAATTAAATAATGAAGCATCAAGTATGTGTAACATCTGAACACAAATAATTAAACCTGACAAATTATATAAGGGCAGCGGCGCTGACCCTCGGCCCTGTGCAATAATTAAATCTGAACACAAAAACCAAAATTCTTACATCAGTAAACTCCCTCAATATTTGCTCTTATTTTTCGGCACAGCTCCGTGCAATGCTGGCGTATATTTAATTCTGATTCTTGGAGGAAATGCATAGGAAAAATTCTTTAAATTGAAATGATTACTTTTTTTTAAAGATTTACTTTATAAGAAATTATTATTGGGGCAATTCTTGAACAAATTAATTACAATTAACATATGTTATTAGCTGAGCGCAATGCTGCTTCATTACCTTCTATAACAAAATACCTCGTCCTGAATCGTGACCAGAGATGGATGCAGATCACGCCACCGACCCATGTCGACGTCCGCTCTGTACAACCGTCCACTCGCAACAACTACTGCTCTCGAACTGAACTCTCGCGCGGTCAAGCGCAGACTAGCAACGATAAATAACTCTCTGGTCAGAGATTCTGTCATGCCTCGCCATCTCTGGTAATGAATACATACGAAACGTACGCGTTTCATATCAATAAATACACTGAATACATACGTGTTTCACCAATCATCCTCCAGTGTATTGTCACAAGGCTTGTCCTGCGGCCATGCATGAGTCCACCTCAAAATATGCCTGAACTGCGTCGATGAGGGTGTACGTGTACGATAGACTTCTGATGTAAACTTGTTCTGGTTGTCTCTTCACACGGATATCAGTATTGCACGGTGGAGACTGATACAGAGCTCCTCAGAAAAGAGTGTCGTATCCCACTGGCGCGTAGTCCACAAGAAGTAGTTAGGTGCACCCGCAACAAGAGCCCGATTTAGAAATAGAGCATTCAGATGTCTTCTGGCACGTAATCTCTGCTCATGGAGCCTGTTTCGTGTCGTCTGTGTTGTCATCAGCAATCGAGATGTTGGTTGGAATTGCCATCGTAGAGTGTTTTTGCTCGGTGTTATACGCAGATATCTGTTCTACACACCTGTTGTTTGCCTTCCCCAGACACTTCCGAGACGATCCTCAACTGATCCTCTCTCTAGAAATTTATTCTATGTTGTAGAGATGTCTCTTTGCCTCAAACAACTGTGAATGTACTTTACTGTTGTCTGAATCATCCTAAAGCGACGCGACTGTCGTCGTGACACGTAGCACAAGTGCTGCACTGTTTACAAAAAATGGTTCAAATGGCTCTGAGCTCTATGGGACTCGACATCTTAGGTCCTAAGTCCCCTAGAACTTAGAAATACTTAAACCTAACTAACCTAAGGACATCACACACACCAATGATCGAGGCAGGATTCGAACCTGCGACCGTAGCAGTCTCGCGGTTCCGGACTGCAGCGCCAGAACCGCTAGACCACCGTGGCCGGCGCACTGTTTACAGGTGATACAATTGCCATGGGCTGCACATGCTGCCCCCTCAAGATAGGAACAGGGAATGTTTCCTCTAAAATTACATTATAAGCTGATAAAAGTTTCGGTATTATACACTAGTGGCCATTAAAACTGCTACACCAAGAAGAAATGCGGATGATAAACGGGTATTCATTGGACAAACATATTATACTAGAACTGACATGTGATTACATTTTCACGCAATTTGGGTGCATAGATCCTGAGAAATCAGTATTCAGAATAACCACCTCTGGCCGTAATAACGGCCTTGATACACCTGGGCATTGAGTCAAACAGAGCTTGGATGGCGTGTACATGTACAGCTGCCCATGCAGCTTCAACACGATACCACAGTTCATCAAGAGTAGTGACTGGCGTATTGTGACGAGCTAGTTGCTCGGCCACCATTGGCCAGACGTTTTCAGTTGGTGAGAGATCTGGAGAATGTGCTGGCCAGGGCAGCAGTCGAACATTTTCTGTGTCCAGAAAGGCCCGTACAGGACCTGCAACATGCGGTCGAGTATTATCGTGCTGAAATGTAGGGTTTCGCAAGGATCGAATGAAGGGTAGAGCCACGGATCGTAGCACATCTGAGATGTAAAATCCACTGTTCAAAGAGCCGTCAATGCGAACTAGACGTGACCGAGACGTGTGACCAATGGCACCCCATACCATCACGCCGGGTGAACGCCAGTATGGCGATGACGAATAAAGGCTCTCAATGTGCGTTCACCGCGATGTCGCCAAACACGGATGCGTCCATCATGATGCTGTAAACAGGACCTGGATTCATCCGAAAAAATGACGTTTCGCCATTCGTGCAGTCAGGTTCGTCGTTGAGTACACCATCGCAGGCGCTCCTGTCTGTGATGCAGCGTCAAGGGTAACCGCAGCCATTGTCTCCGAGCTGATAGTCCATGCTGCTGCAAACGTCGTCGAACTGTTGGCCCCACCTGTGGACTCGGGGATCGAGACGTGGCTGCACGATCCGTTACAGTCATGCGGATAAGATGCCTATCATCTCGACTGCTAGTGATACGAGGCCGTTGGGATAGAGCACGGCGTTTCGTATTACCCTCCTGAACCCATCGATTGCATATTTTGTTAACAGTCATTGGATCACGACCAACGCGAGCGGCAACGTCCCGATACGATAGACCAGAATCGCGATAGGCTAGAATACGACCTGTATCGAAGTGGGAAACGTGATGGTACGCATTTCTCCTCCTTACACGAGGCATCACAACAGGCAACGCCGGTCAACTGCTGGTTGTGTATGAGAAATCGGTTGGAAACTTTCCTCATGTCAGCACGTTGTAGGTGTCGCCACCGGCGCCAACCTTGTGTGAATGCTCTGAAAAGCTAATCATTTGCATATCACAACATCTTCTTCCTGTCGGTTAAATTTCGCGTCTGTAGCACGTCATCTTCGTGGTTTAGCATTTTTAATGGCCAGTAGTGTACATCATTTATTTTGACCACTGTATCATTTACATTCCATGCTGAATTTTATTTTCCATACGTTCTCGAGTGCAGGGGAAGCTCTCGAGGTGTCTGTCGTCGAGAGGCGTACGGGCAGCGAAACGCCCCCGACTTTGCGTGGCCTCCAGGGGATAACGCAACGCAACGTTCAAATTGGGTGAGGCGGCGAGCGGCGCGGAGTGGAGCGTGCGAAACTCTATCCGGCTGGCGCGGCGGCCGGCCGTGCGGCGGAAACCCGAGCCGTGATTGGCGGGCCTCGAGGCGCTGCGACGCTAGGCGCTAGGCTGCAGCCACCCGCCCACCCCGCTCTCTTCCTCTCTCCGTCCTCTCTGTCCGAACAGCAGGTGGAATCACGACGCTCTGCAGCTTTCGTTTCCGCACTTTACCTGCAAACAATACACGCCGTGTATACATGCAATTCAGGCAGAACTTGTTACAGTTAACGTTGCGGATACACCTTCTTGCTGCTGCCCTGTCTCCCATTCGCTTTCCCTTTCCTATTCGTTTCATTGGCACAGGGTCTTGGACATTAAGGTGCTGGATGTCAGGGGAGGTAGAAATTCAGAAGGTTCATACGGAATGCGTGATGAAATGGTTCAAATGGCTCTGAGCACTACGGGACTTAACTGCTGTGGTCATCAGTCCCCTAGAACTTAGAACTACTTAAACCTACCTAACCTAAGGACATCACACACATCCATGCCCGAGGCAGGATTCGAACCTGCGACCGTAGCGGTCACGCGATTCCAGACTGTAGCGCCTAGAAACTAGAGATGAGCAAAACAGTTCATTTCAGAGATTAGATCAGAACTGTTCATTCCCTGAAATGAACTATCTCTTTTTCGTGAATCACCACTCATTCACAATAGAAAATAAATGGAAGGCACATTGCCCTTTAAACTTGGTTTATTCCAGTACTATACCTGTATTTTGATCTTATTTGATCCTATTTTGAAGTAACACAGATAATGAGTAAGAATTTTGTATTGTTTATTGAAATTTCCACGATATGACAAAGTTTTTGATTATTGATTTATTTTGCACTATCGTGGTTTTTTGGGTGATCGGAAAATGTTGTAACTTGAGATTTACATTAACATCGACATCAAGCATGAACGGCTGCAAGTCGTCCGCAACAGTGTTCACGTAGTCTAACAGTGTCACTTTGCCTTAGGCTACTACCACAGCCCCAGTGGCAGCTCAAGTGAATTTTCCCCGTAGTATAATATTACCTATATTTGCCTGCATCCGTGGCGCTGTGAATGTTTCGAATAGTCGTTCGCCTGGATGACGGACGGCATATCCGGACGCGACATTCGGTGAGATGCGACAAGTAACGTAGTCCATCTGACCAATCGACATGTTACCAGTGATCTGCGGTCCGATCTCGATGATCTAGTCCCCATTGCAAATGTAATCTACGAAGGCGTCGGGTAAACGCCGGAACACGTAGTAGTCGTCTGCTGTGAAGTTCTTTATGAATGTGCACTGAACGGTGTGCTCCGGAACGCTTGTCTTCTTCAGAATAGCACTCTGTCGTCAGACCTGTCACAGATTGCAGTTTTTACAAAACCGGCGAGCCTCCTACCTCCGGGTGTGTCATGAGGCATGGAGGGCCAACACCAGCGCCTGTTTGTTGTTTCGGTGTCTTTCAACCACTTCCTGCAATAGCACTCGAACAGACGACTGCCCGCATCTCGTGGTCGTGCGGTAGCGTTCTCGCTTCCCACGCCCGGGTTCCCGGGTTCGATTCCCGGCGGGGTCAGGGATTTTCTCTGCCTCGTGATGGCTGGGTGTTGTGTGCTGTCCTTAGGTTAGTTAGGTTTAAGTAGTTCTAAGTTCTAGGGGACTGATGACCATAGATGTTAAGTCCCATAGTGCTCAGAGCCATTTGAACAGACGACTCGCATCGATGTTTCCGAGTTGTTCGTTCCAAGGCGCCGGGCCATAAAAATCCGCCCTCTGTTAAAATCTCTTATGTCAGTGGATTTCCCCAATTGCAGCTCGTATCGTCTCTAGAATGATTCCCGATCGTCTTTCCTCCGCTAATAAAATTTCCTTGCCGCGTCATATTCCCGCAGCGCGTCAAGTTGGTGATAAGTCTTGCGGTGAAAAGTAGTCGTAATAGTTTGGCTCACCAATGTATACTATGCAAGCTGTTGTGCAATTCATAGCAGAAGAGACATCGTACTAATATTATCGATTATCTGTGAAATTGCATACGCACTTGAACGAGGGAATAAGAAGCAACTATACGCCCCTGTTTTTCTTTTTAGTCATCAGTCTTCTGACTGGTTTGATGCAGCTCGCCACGAATTCTTCTCCTGTGCCAGCTTCTTCATCTCAGACTAGCACTTTCAACTTACGTCCTTGAGACGTGGGACTTAGGAAAAGCAGATTTCGGTGTGGACGGGGCCTTATTCAGTTACCGTTGTTTTTTAAAAAAATCACGTACACTTTACTTGGAACCAATTGCAAATGAGGTTGACAATCAGGAAAATTACCAAATTTGACTGTTAAGACACAATCTGAATTTTCCTGGCAGATTAAAACTGTGTGCCCGACCGAGACTCGAACTCGGGACCTTTGCCTTTCGCGGGTAAGTGCTCTACCATCTGAGCTACCTAAGCACGACTCACGCCCGATACTCACAGCTTTACTTCTGCCAGTATCTCGTCTCATACCTTCCAAACTTTACAGAAGCTCTCCTGCAGGCTGTGGCTAAGCCATGTCTCCGCAATATCCTTTCTTTCAGGAGTGCTAGTCCTGCAAGGTTCGCAGGAGAGCTTCTTTAAAGTTTGGAAGGTAGGAGACGAGGTACTGGCAGAAGTAAAGCTTTGAGTACAGGGCGTGAGTCGTGCTTCGGTAGCTCAGCACTTGCCCGCGAAAGGCAAAGGTCCCGAGTTCGAGTCTCGGTCGGGCACACAGTTTTAATCTGCCAGGAAGTTTCATATCAGCGCACACTCCGCTGCAGAGTGAAAATCTCATTCAAGACACAATATAATTAAAAATTCTTTACACAAATTGCATTCACGGCTGAAGGCCTTATTGACAATCGTCACTATCTGATCAAATCAAGAGAGAAGTGGGCCTCAGACAGTGCTCCAAGGATCGGCCTGGGAAGGTCGCTCAACTTCGTAACCGACGAGACAGGCAGCCAAGAGCTGTAATCACTTAACCGGATGGCAACTCAAACTAGTGACAGTTTAAACACAGACCAACACACTTGCAAAATCTACCTAACGCCTGGTAACCAACATAACGATGGAATAACCCAGAGGCGGAAACGGCGGACAGCACTGTGTTTTCAGAACCCGGTGTTTACAACATCCAGAAACAGAAGGAACCACTACGACCAACGTAGTCCAAAAGAACAAAATATCTGAACCACAATCAAGGAGGCTGTCGAACTACTTGCCTTACCGGACAGCAGCGGCAAGGTGAGGAAAGATACACTTCACGGAAATACGTTAACCTCCAGGGCAGGTAACTAGGGCGCTAGCGGCCACTAGGCAGAAAAATACCGCTGATTGAACTTCACCAGTAAACACAAGAAATTCAATGATCAATAATAAGAAGCAGAGGACGGATAACTAATGTCGCCAAGTCCAAACACTCTACTCATTGCTCTTCATCTCAGCGACCCTGCTAGCAGCAACGCGCGAGCAAACGGCGTGATCTCAAAATACTGGAGGTTTCACTACTAGGTTAATGTTCACTCAGCTCAAGCGTCCTGGGTCCGGTGGACAACGAGGCTGTGGCCCTCACAACTGCAGCCCCTTTATCTGGCAGTCCCAGCATGTCGACGCACTGCATGACCTCACTGTGCTGCATCCCAACCGAACTACCGACACACCTCACCTCCAGAACACGTTACGTCCTTCCAGAGATAGTACAATGGTACTAGATATCGATAATACATAGTGGCACCAGTAAACACAAGGAGAAAACGAGACGCCACTATCCCTATTACACGATGTCAACCTACCAACGGCAACAACGCGAGGCGCACTCGGCTCATTTCTCAACTGTTTGTTGGACATATTCCACTCTCTGTCTTCCTGTACAGTTTTTGCCCTCTACAGATCCATCCAGTACCATGGAAGTCATTCCCTGGTGTCTTAACAGGTATCCTCTAACCCTGTCCCTTCTCCTTTACTCTCCGGTTCTGCTCACAACCTCCTCATTCCCTACCCTATCAGTCTACCTAGGCATCAACATTCCTCTGGAGCACACCATCTCAAATGCTTCGATTCTTTTCTTTCCGGTTTTCCCACAGTCCATGTTTCACTACCATACAATGTCGTGCTCCCAACGTACGTTCTCAGAAATCTTGTTCTTCAAATTAAGACCTATGTTTGATACTACTAGACTTCTATTTGCTAGAAATGCCCTTTTTGCCAGTGATAGCCTGCTTTTGATCTCATTCTTGCTACATCCATCATTAACTATTTTGCTGGCTAGATAGTAGAATTGCTTAACTTCATCTTCTTCGTGACCATCGATCCTGATATTAAGTTTCTCGTTGTTCTCATTTCTGCTACTTCTCATTGCTTTCGTCTTTCTTCGATTTACTATCAGACCATATTCTGTAATCATTAGACTGTTCATTCCATTCAGCAGATCATGTAATTCTTCTTCACTTTCACTCAGGATAACAATGGCATCAGCGAATCTTATCGCTGATATCCTTTCACCTTGAATTTTAACCTCACCTTTCTTTTATTCCATCATTGGTTCTTCGATGTACAGCTTTAACAGTAGAGGCGTAAGACTAAATCTTTGTCTTACGCCCTTTTTAATCCGAGTACTTCACTCTTGGTCGTCCACTCTTGTTAACCTCTTTTGGCTCTTGTACATATTGTACATTACCCATATCTCCCAATAGCTTAACCCTATTTTTCTCGTGCACATTTTTACTTTGTCGAACGCTTTTTTCACGTCAACAAATCCTGTAAATGTGTCTTGATTTTTCTTCAGCTTTGTTACCATTATCAACCGGAACGTCAGAATTGCTTTTCTTATGCCTCTACTCTTCCCGCAGCCAAGCTGATCGTTATGTAACACATCCTCAGTTTTCTTTTCCATTCTTCTGCATATTATTCTTGTCAGCATCTTGGATGCATGAGCTGTTAAGCTGATTATGCGATAATTTTCGCACCTGTCAGCTCTTGCAGTCTTTGGAGTTGTGTGGATGATAATTTCCCGAAAGTCAGGTGGTACGTCACCAGACTCATACATTTTATACACCATCTCTTAAATTCTGATGCTAATACTGGATCCCCTATCTCTTCTAAATCGCTCCTGTTTCTTCTACTATCACGTCAGATAAATCTTCCCCCACAGAGAGGCCTTCAATGTACTCTTTCCACCTATCCGCCCTCTCCTCTGCATTTAAAAGTGGAATTCCCTTTGCATTCTTGATGTTACCACTCTTGCTTTTAATTTCACTGAATGTTGGTTTGATTTTCCTGTACGCTGAGTCAGTCCTTCCGATAATCGTTTCTTTTTAGATTTCTTCACATTTGTCACGTACCCATTTCTTCGTAGCTTCCCTGCACATCCTATATATTTCATTCCTCAGCGACTTGTATTTCTGTATTCCTAAAAATGGTTCAAATGGCTCTGAGCACTATGGGACTCAGCTGCTGTGGTCATAAGTCCCCTAAAACTTAGAACTGCTTAAACCTAACTAACCTAAGGACATCACACACATCCATGCCCGAGGCAGGATTCGAACCTGCGACCGTAGCGGTCGTGCGGTTCCAGACTGTAGCGCCTTTAACCGCTCGGCCACTCAGCCGGCTTCTGTATTCCTAAATTTCTCTGAACATTTATGTACTTCCTTCTGTCTTCGATCAACTGAAGCATTTCTTTAGTTACCCATGGTTTCTTCACAGTTACCTTCTTTCTATCAATGTTTTTCTTTCCAATTTCTGTGATTGCTCTTTTTATAGATGTCCATTTCCTCTTAAACTGTACTGCCTACTGAGCTATTCCTTATTGCTGTATCTATAGCCTCAAAGAGTTTCAAGCGTATCTCGTCATTCCTTAGTAGTTTTGTATCCCAGTTCTTTGAGTACTGATTCTTTCTCTGTACGTGCCGTAATCTCTAACTCATTCTGATGATCGCTACGCGATATATACGGTGGCGGCAGCATAACTACCATCAATTCTTCATCCATTAGTTATCATGGAAATCTACTCTAGAGGGTTTGCGAGAACTACACTGGTGAACCAAAACATTTCACCACCTAATTAATACCTTGTTTATCCGCTTTTGGAACGAAATACGTCACTAATTTTGCGTATAGGTGGTCTAGCAGTTTCTTGGTAGGTATGCGGAGGTATGTGGTATTATTTGTCGTGTAATTCGCGTAAATAACGCGCAGCTGATTGCGTACGCGGCGATGGCGTCCAATAGCGACCCAGGCGTGTACCAGAGGATTTACTTCAGGCGGATTTGGTCACCGAGACATTAACGTGTGTTTACTATAATGCTCCTCAAACCACTGTTGCACTGTTCTGTCTCCGTCACACGGACAATTATATCGTTGAAAGATGACTTCACCGCCGGGGAAGACATAAAACATGAAGAGATGCAGGTGATTCTTAGCGGTCTTCGATTACTACAACAGGACCGATGCAAGCTCAGCAGAATATCCCCCAGCGCACGTTTCGAGCCGTTGTTCACCTCGATAACGGCCCTTGTGGAGACGACCATCGACCTAGTGTAGCAAAAATGTGACTTATCCGAAGAGCCGACACGTTTACATTGAGCCAGATGATCCTGTACCCACGGCAATTGTAACTGACGACGCCGTTGGGTGAACCTGTGAACACTTAGGGGTAGCCTACTACGGAACTCCATGTTGAACAAAGAACAGTGTGCTCCGAAACAGTTGTGCATGCACCCGCCTAGTGCTCTTTCGGCAGAGATGCCACAGATCCATCTATCCTACTTTACGGAGCAGACAAGCTTCCAAACCTCACGTTCTGTAAGAGTCATGGACGTGCAACCATTTGGCACCTATTGATAGTTTCACTGTCCTTCTATCTCAGCCGGCCGGAGTGCCCGAGTGGTTCTAGGCGCTACAATCTAGAACCGCGCCACCGCTACGGTCGCAGGTTCGAATCCTGCCTCGGGCGTGGATGTGTGTGATGTCCTTAGGTTAGTTAGGTTTAAGTAGTTCTAAGTTCTAGGCGACTGATGACCTCAGCAGTTAAGTCCCAAAGTGCTCAGAGCCATTTGAGCCATTTTTTTCTATCTCATCCGTAGTTTCTCACGGCAGTGGCACGTGTACATTCGACCAGTTTCGCCTTTTTCGAGATACTCGCTCACTGATGCTGCGTAATGCACTGAAGCGCCAGAGAAACTGATATAGGCATGGGTATTCAAGTACAGAGATATGTAAACAGGCAGAATGCGGCGCTGCAGTCGGTAACGTCTATATAAGTTAGCAAGGGTCTGGCGCAGACGTTAGATCGGTTACTGCTGCTAAAATGGCAGATTATCAAGATTCAATTGAGTTTCAGCATGGTGTTACAGTCGGTGCACGAGCGAAGGGACACAGCATCACGAGCTAGCAATGAAGTGGGGATTTTCCCGTACGACCATTTCACTAGTGTTCGTGAATATCAGGCATCCGGTAAAATTTCAAATCTCCGACATCACTGTGTCCGAAAAAGATACTGTAAGAATGGGACCAACGATGACTGAATTGTTCAACGTGACAGTAGTGCAACCCTTCTGCAAATTGCTGCGGATTTCAATAGCTGGCCGTCAACAACTGTCAGTGTGTCTGCGAACCATTCAACGAAACATCGTCGATATGGGCTTTCGGAGCCGAAGGCCACTCGTGTACCCTTGTTGAGTGCACGACACAAAACTTTACTCCTGGCCTGGACTCGTCAACACCGACATTCGAGTGTTGATGACTGCAAACATGTTGCCTGGTCGGACGAGTCTTGGTTCAAATTGTATCGAGCGGATCAACGTGTACAGGAACTGAGAAAATCTCATGAATCTGGACCCTACATGTCAGCAGGGGACTGTTCAAGCTGGTGGAGGCTCTGTAATGATGTGGGGCGTGTGCGGTTTGAAGTGATATGGGACCCGTGATACAACTATACACGAGTCTGACAGGTGACACGTACGTAAGCATCCTGTCTGATCACCTGCATCCATACATGTCCATAGTGCATTCCGGCGGAAGTGGGCAATTCTAGCAGGACAATGCGACACCCCACACGCCCGGAATCGCTATGGAATGGTTCTTCTGAGTTTAAACCCATCCACTGGCCACCAAGCTCCTCAGACATGCACATTATTGAGCATGTCTGCGGTGCCTTGCAGTGTGCTGTTCCGAAGAGCTGTTCACCGCCTCGTGCTCTTACGGATTTATGGACAGCCCTGCAGGATTCGTGGTGTCAGTTCCCTCCAGCACCACTTCAGACATTAGTCGAGTCCACGCCACGTCGTGTTGCAGCATTTCTACGTGGTCCCCGGGTCCCTACACGATATTGGGCAGGTGTACCAGTTTCTTTGGCTCTTCAGTGTAATAATCTGTCCTGTGTCAAAGTCGCTTCCCTTAAGGGATTTCCCCATTTGCATGCCATATCTTCGCTAGGGTGATCCCCCATCCATGTCTTCACCACTTACATACTTTTGCTACTGTGTCACGTGCCCACAACACTCCCACACGTCATCCAACGTCGCGGTGGGCAGTGGTAATAATGTTTTGACTTTTCAGTGTACGTTGTCTTTCTTCCAAGGTTTCACATTTATGTTCCCCGAGCGTTTTTCTTAAAGGTGATATATGACCTGTTGAATATGATTATTACACGGTCCAGTCACATTAATCTGACCACCGCCTTGGTGCGACGTAAACGTCCAGTAACCACTCAGTGACGGAGGTTGGCAGCACTGGCAATGGAGGGTATAAAAGGCGTATCGGTGATACATGGATAACAGCGCAGTCGTTGCCGTACTGAGGTAACGGAGCGATTTATATGGCGTCCGGAAAGGGTATCTTTATTGGATTTCGGCCCAAGTGTGGAAGTTTTTCCTAAACAGCTGTGTTCGTGTACTGTTCGTGAGCAGCCGTGGTTAAAGTATACCGTGCATGGCAAAATTGCGCTATTCAAAACTAGCACTGATGTGACTGTGGTGAGCACCACAGGCTATGGGTGACTAGAGTGAACGACGGTTGCGAAGATGTCTGCGGACGAACAGACGTGCAACTGTTGAGCAACTGACCGCCCAAGTGAACCAATGGTCTACCAACAGTGTCCCCTCAATAACCGTTCTGCGAACGTTGCTGTACGCGACTGCTGACTTCTGTTCATCGTCGAACGACAACTGAGCACCCACTCAGTTGCGATAGGTGGTATTTTCAGATGACACGTTTTATGAGCCATCTGACATATAGCTGTTGGTGTGTACGGCGTGAATCGTCTGAAAGCAAACACCACGCAACCAAGAGGGAGCAGCATGGTCTTGACCACGTTTTCGTGGCATTTTGTGACCTCGTCATTCTGAAAGGCACGATACATCAACACAACTATGCATCTTGGGCCCCGTGTCTACTCCTACATGCAGTTCTTTAATTCTCGGCACAATGGCTTCTACCAACAGGACAATGCAACGTGTCACAAAGCTCACAATGTGCGTGGGTGATTCTAAGAGCGGATGAGTTTACAGTACGCCACTGGCCACCAAACTTCCATGGTTTAAATCCAATAGACAGTCCATGGCATCACCTCGATCGGATTGCTCGCGTCACGGATCCTCAATCGAGAAACCAAGGACTCCAGTCGTCATGGCTCCACATCCCTGTTGGTACCTCATCGAGTCTCTTCATGCACGTTTTGCGCTGCAAAAGCTGGTTATTCAGATATTTTACAGGTGGGCACATTAATGTGACTGGATAATGTATCGCGTAGTCACATACTATCTGCTTTTTTCTCTTTGCTATAGACATTATTTTGCACTCACACATTTAAAGAGAGCTGCCGAACAGTAAACCAAGTGGAAATTTTGTCCAAGTTTTTCTGCATTTTTCAATACAAAACAACATTGTCAGTGAACAGTCTCAGCGAGGTGAGCGTGTAGTCTGATAAGACATTTTCGTATGTTGAGAACATTAACTATTCAGAATAACGCACTGGCCCTTAGCAGCCAAGTATTCCTCAGAGCAAACTTATATCTGTGAAGAGATTCCGTATGACCTCATTTGTGTAATTACTGACGATGTGGTAGAGTGCCGAAAGCTTTTTGTAAATCTAGGAAGACAGCATCTACCTCTTCATCTGCATCTTTATTGTTAGCATGCTGCCGTATATGAGTTAAGCAAGATATGTTTTGTGGTGTCACCGCCAGACACCACACTTGCTAGGTGGTAGCTTTAAATCGGCCGCGGTCCATTAGTACATGTCGGACCCGCGTGTCGCCACTGTCAGTAATTGCAGACCTTGCGCCACCACATGGCAGGTCTAGAAAGACGTACTAGCACTCGCCCCAGTTGTACGACGACTTTGCTAGCGACTACACTGACGAAGCCTTTCTCTCATTTGCCGAGAGACAGTTAGAATAGCCTTCAGCTAAGTCCATGACTACGACCTAGCAAGGCGCCATTAACCATATCTGGAGAGAGTCTCATTTGTATAGTCAAGAGCGATGTACCACAAGGATGAATTAAAGTTAAGGAAACAGACGATACGTACTTTTCTTTATAGCATTAATTACGTATCCTGTTCCAGAATTCACGCCCGTCTGCGTTATATAGCGCGCATTTCGGTCTCCTCTATCTACAAGGTGTTGGCACATTTGCCAACACATCATGTTTCATACGAGTGTTTCCTCTAAATCTGTGTTGGTTCTCTGAGAGTTACGTGTTTTCCCACAAGGAATTTCATTGTGTTTGAGCTTAGAATATTTTTCGGCTACTGCAGCGAACGGATATCATTGATTATTGCCCTGGAATTTTGTGCATCCGATTTTTTTGTCCTTTGTTATAAACATGGAGAGCCTTTAGCTTTTTTTCTGGTCACTACACACACGCCGCTGGTGGTCATGGAAGGCGCCGTAACGGCTGTACGATACGTGAATGCGATCCTCCATCCGATAGTGCAACCATATCTGCAGAATATTGGCGAGACATTCATCTGCATGGACTATAATTCGCGCCCCCATTGTGCACGTCTTGTGAATGATTTCCTTCAGGATAACGACATCGCTCGACTAGAGTCGCCAGCACCTTCTCCAGACATGAACCCTATCGAACATGCCTGGGATAGATTGAAATGGACTGTTTATGGACGACGTGACACACCAACTACTCTGAGGGATCTACGCCGAATCGCCGTTGACGAGTGGGACAATCTGTACCAACAGTGCTTTCATGAACTTGTGGATAGTATGCCACGACGAATAGAGGCACTCATCAATGCAAGAGGACGTGCTACTGAGTATTAGAGGTACCGGTGTGTACAGCAGTCTGGAGCACCACCTCTGAAGGTCTTGCTGTATGGTGGTACAACAGGTAATGTGTCGTTTTCACGAGCAATAAAAAGGGCGAAAATGATGTTTATGTTGATCTCTATTTCAGCTTTCTGTACAGGTTCCGGAACTCTCGGAACCGAGGTGATGCAAAACTTCTTTTGATGTGTGTATTCGCTGTGCAACAGATACTAAACAAATAAAATGGAGGAATGGTGTTATTTCCGCAATTTATTCAAAGCAACATTTAACTGGAAATCCGTCAGGGCATGGTTGCATTGTTCGCTCAACTGTTTTTTGATACTAAGGACGCCAATATCAATATCTTCCACGCGAGTATTTTTGCGGCAGTCAGATATTGATTCGGTAGCATTCACATGCATAAATATATTTTAAATGTAGAATTTCGTATTTTTTTCCTTCCGTCTTCTGTCTTCAGTATCAACATCACAAGGATTCAGGAAAGCCTGAACGGAAAGTGTGGACCCGTTGAGAGACTACGTATGACCGGAACTACCTAGTATCTTGAACTGACTTCGTCACAGGACGTGAAGATTGTAATTTTTTTCTGTCGGTTTGCGTGCAGTCTCTTTTGCCACAGGAGTATAGTAGACTTGTTTTTCAAATATTTTCTGAATGGTACCATTAAAGCAGACCGGATCTCTGTCGTTTACTGTAAGTGGGTGTGGGAAGAAAAGGTTAAAACCTCGCTCTCTATTTCCCTAAATCGCTCCACGCAAATGCCGGGACAGTTCCTGTAAAAGAGAATGGCCGATTTCCTTCTCCATCCTTGAAACATTCCGAGCTTGTGCTCCCTCTCTAATGACTTCAATGGCGATGGGACATTACACCATAATCTTTCTTCCTTCCGTCCTTTCACCATAAGCTGGAACGCATTATATAGACAGCGAGTTTCGACGTCTTTCAGCCTTAACAACAATAATTGTTCTGCCTTTGATGCGTCTGAACAAAATATACGCAGTTTGTCTTTTAGGTAAGGTGGTATCGTGGGAACAAAGGGGAAACGACGACTATGATATGTAACAAAATGCTAGATCTACGCCTAGATACACATTCCGCAACTATCATACGGTGCATGGCGGAAGGTACCTTGTACTGCTACTAGTCATTCCCTTCCTTGTTTCGCTTGCAAATCGAGCGAGGGAAAAACCACCTCCATGTGAGCCCTGATTTCTTTTATCTTGTCTTCACGGCCCTTATGTGTAATGTAAATCGGCGGCAGTAGAATTCTTCCGCAGTTAACCTCAACTGCCGTTCCAATGAATTTTCGCAACAGTTTTTCGGAAAAAGAAAGTCGTCCTATCTCCAGTATTCCCATTTCAGTTCATAAAGGATTCCCGTAACACTGGCGTGTTGATCGAACCTGCTAGTAATATATTTAACGGGACGCCTCTGAATTTTTTCGATGTCTGACATTACGGCGACACCAAATGAACTCTTACAGTAAAATAGCTAAGCTACACTTTACTAGAGTTCTCCGTCGCTACATTTGGAGCAAGCAGCCACTCATCAGAAAAACAGAAATTCTGTCTAAGTAATCCTATATCCTACGATAGTCACTCAAAGACGGCACTTTCCAGTACGCTACAGCATCATCAGAAAACAGTCGCTATACGACAGATCATTTATGTATGTACAGAACAAGAGCGGTCTTATCACACGTCCCGGGGGCCCTCCTCACGATAACCATGTCTCTGCTGGACACTCGCCATCCACGGTAATGTACTTGGTTCTATTGCTTGACACTGACATATCTGGGTAACTAGTCTGTGCGCTCGGACCTCCGTTAGCAGTCCGCGCTGAGTTCTGTGTCAAACGCTTTTCGAAAATCTGGGAGTATGGAATCTGCGTGTTGCCTTTATCCATGGTTCGTAGGATATCGTGAACCATGAAAGTTCTTAGCGATTGTTGGCTCGACGTTGTATTTAACTTCCACGTGTGTGTTAGTCACTGAGTGTTTGCTTTCCACTGTTGTCCTGCTGCCTCAGTGTACCATTTTGTCTACCAGCATTAGCCACATGACTATCTTCTCTTCATCCCTTTGTATCTGATAATTTAGGAATTTCATTAGATATACACTCCTGGAAATGGAAAAAAGAACACATTGACACCGGTGTGTCAGACCCACCATACTTGCTCCGGACACTGCGAGAGGGCTGTACAAGCAATGATCACACGCACGGCACAGCGGACACACCAGGAACCGCGGTGTTGGCCGTCGAATGGCGCTAGCTGCGCAGCATTTGTGCACCGCCGCCGTCAGTGTCAGCCAGTTTGCCGTGGCATACGGAGCTCCATCGCAGTCTTTAACACTGGTAGCATGCCGCGACAGCGTGGACGTGAACCGTATGTGCAGTTGACGGACTTTGAGCGAGGGCGTATAGTGGGCATGCGGGAGGCCGGGTGGACGTACCGCCGAATTGCTCAACACGTGGGGCGTCAGGTCTCCACAGTACATCGATGTTGTCGCCAGTGGTCGGCGGAAGGTGCACGTGCCCGTCGACCTGGGACCGGACCGCAGCGACGCACGGATGCACGCCAAGACCGTAGGATCCTACGCAGTGCCGTAGGGGACCGCACCGCCACTTCCCAGCAAATTAGGGACACTGTTGCTCCTGGGGTATCGGCGAGGACCATTCGCAACCGTCTCCATGAAGCTGGGCTACGGTCCCGCACACCGTTAGGCCGTCTTCCGCTCACGCCCCAACATCGTGCAGCCCGCCTCCAGTGGTGTCGCGACAGGCGTGAATGGAGGGACGAATGAAGACGTGTCGTCTTCAGCGATGAGAGTCGCTTCTGCCTCGGTGCCAATGATGGTCGTATGCGTGTTTGGCACCGTGCAGGTGAGTGCCACAATCAGGACTGCATACGACCGAGGCACACAGGGCCAACACCCGGCATCATGGTGTGGGGAGCGATCTCCTACACTGGCCGTACACCACTGGTGATCGTCGAGGGGACACTGAATAGTGCACGGTACATCCAAACCGTCATCGAACCCATCGTTCTACCATTCCTAGACCGGCAAGGGAACTTGCTGTTCCAACAGGACAATGCACGTCCGCATGTATCCCGTGCCACCCAACGTGCTCTAGAAGGTGTAAGTCAACTACCCTGGCCAGCAAGATCTCCGGATCTGTCCCCCATTGAGCATGTTTGGGACTGGATGAAGCGTCGTCTCACGCGGTCTGCACGTCCAGCACGAACGCTGGTCCAACTGAGGCGCCAGGTGGAAATGGCATGGCAAGCCGTTCCACAGGACTACATCCAGCATCTCTACGATCGTCTCCATGGGAGAATAGCAGCCTGCATTGCTGCGAAAGGTGGATATACACTGTACTAGTGCCGACATTGTGCATGCTCTGTTGCCTGTGTCTATGTGCCTGTGGTTCTGTCAGTGTGATCATGTGATGTATCTGACCCCAGGAATGTGTCAATAAAGTTTCCCCTTCCTGGGACAATGAATTCACGGTGTTCTTATTTCAATTTCCGGGAGTATATTTCTTGACACAAGAGCAGCATGTCTTTTGCACGTCACGTAATTATTCCGCCTATCTGTAAACGAGTGTAGATTCAGGTGAATCAACGAATGAAAATGAACCTATACAGATAACTTTGCTGCGAAATGAAAAGAAGAAATCAACGTAAGTAAAGGCTGCGAATAGCCTCGTATATGAACAGTGATACAATATTGTCAAATGTTTTTTATTCCAGTCTTTGATCACAATATCAATTCTTTTGACGATGACCGATTACAGTCCGTAATGACCATCCTCAGATCTGTACACCATGGTGTACAGATCTGAGGATGGTCATTACGGACTGTAATCGGTCATCGTCAAAAGAATTGATATTGTGAACAAAGACTGGAATAAAATATTTATAGGTAAAGGCATCTTTCCGAAACTACGCGTATTTTTCCATCTGTGAAATCATATTCTCGAACTAGGTAACATTTACACTGAGGTGGCAAAAGTCCTGGGATATGTCTTAACATAGTGTCTGATTTTCTTTCTCCAACTGGCGGGGACTCGGCAAGTCGTTGGAAGTACCGTGCAGAAATAATTGAGCCGTGCTGCCTCCACAGCCATCCGTAAATGCGAAAGAGTTGCCGGTGCAATATTTCTTACACGAACTGACCTTTGATTAAGTCCCATAAATCTTTGATGGGGTTCAGATCGGGCGGTACTGGTGTCCAAATCATTCGCTCGAAATGTCCAGAATGTCATCCTTTTTTGGGAACATGAAGTTCACGCATGGCTGTAAATAAAGCAGCCGAACAGAGTTATTTCCAGTCAACGATCAGTCTATTCTATTTGAAAACAGCCCACACCGTTATGGAACCACCATTAGTGGCACAGTTTCTTGTTGGCAACTTGGTCCATGGCTTCGTGCGGTCTGTGCCACACTCGAACTCTATATCGTCAGCTGTTTCCAACTGAAATCGGGACTCATCTGACAAAGTCACGGTTTTCCAATCGTCTAGGGTCCAACAGGTACTGTCACGAGCACAGGCGAGGCGCTGAAGGCGGTTTCACGCTGTTAGCAAACGCACTCGCGTCTGTCATACGCTGCCATAGCCAATTAACGCCAGACTTCATCGCACTGTCCTAACGGATACGTTCGTTGTACGTCCCACAACGATTCCTTTCTAAACTAAAGGAAAAATTTCACGGCATTCGCTTCAGAACTGCTACAAATTCGTCGGGCAATAGACCTCGCCGCTCGAGCTGTCAACACAACTGGCACTGCTAAGAGTATCCTATGACTTCCATATCGCTGCCAACGGATCATACACAATGCTCGTCACTACTTTGAAGATGAAAAAACCTTTGAAACACGTATCTATTTTGTACGAGCTGTAAATAAATAGTTGCCACTATTACAATTCCAACCCTCGTATTTAGATTAGGAGATAGCTTGGATTCTCACTGATGTATGTTGCTGTACATTTGGTCACGTGTCAGTATTTCTCATTCTATGATATTGTAACCCAGTGTAAGACCTTTCTTACTTGTATGGTAAAGATTAATAATTTTTTTTTTTTGGTCATCAGTCTACTGACTGGTTTGATGCGGCCCGCCACGAATTCCTTTCCTGTGCTAACCTCTTCATCTCGGAGTAGCACTTGCAACCTACGTCCTCAATTATTTGGTTGACGTATTCCAATCTCTGTCTTCCTCTAAAGTTTTTGTCCTCTACGGCTTCCTCTAATACCATGGAAGTCATTCCCTCTTGTCTTAGCAGATGTCCTATCATCCTGTCCCTTCTGCTTATCAGTGTTTTCCACATATACCTTTCCTCTCCGATTCTGCGTAGAACCTCCTCATTCCTTACCTTATCAGTCCACCTAATTTTCAACATTCGTCTATAGCACCACATCTCAAATGCTTCGATTCTCTTCTGTTCCGATTTTCCCACAGTCCATGTTTCACTACCATACAATGCTGTACTCCAGATGTATATCCTCAGAAATTTCTTCCTCAAATTAAGGCTGGTATTTGATATTAGTAGACTTCTCTTGGCCAGAAATGCCATTTTTGCCATAGCGAGTCTGCTTTTGATGTCCTCCTTGCTCCGTCCGTCATTGGTTATTTTACTGCCTAGGTAGCAGAATTCCTTTACTTCATTGACTTCGTGACCATCAATCCTGATGTTAAGTTTCTCGCTGTTCTCATTTCTACTACTTCTCATTACCTTCGTCTTTCTCCGATTTACTCTCAAACCATACTGTGTACTCATTAGACTGTTCATTCCGTTCAGCAGATCATTTAATTATTCTTCACTTTCACTCAGGATAGCAATGTCATCAGCGAATCGTATCATTGATATCCTTTCACCTTGTATTTTAATTCCACTCCTGAACCTTTCTTTTATTTCTATCATTGCTTCCTCGATGTACACACTGAAGAGTAGGGGCGAAAGGCTACAGCCTTGTCTTACCCCCTTCTTAATACGAGCACTTCGTTCTTGATCGTCCACTCTTATTATTCCCTCTTGGTTATTGTACATATTGTATATGACCCGTCTCTCCCTATAGCTTACCCCTACTTTTTTCAGAATCTCGAACAGCTTGCACCATTTTATATTGTCGAACGCTTTTTCCAGGTCGACAAATCCTATGAAAGTGTCTTGATTTTTCTTTAGCCTTGCTTCCATTATTAGCCGTAACGCCAGAATTGCCTCTCTCGTCCCTTTACTTTTCCTAAAGCCAAACTGATCGTCACCTAGCGCATTCTCAATTTTCTTTTCCATTCTTCTGTATATTATTCTTGTAAGCAGCTTCGATACATGAGCTGTTAAGCTGATTGTGCGATAATTCCGTATGAGCGTAATATTCAGGTAATCACGGAAAAAGTTAAAATTTCCTTGGTTTTAGCTAATTCAGAGAGATGTGTCAGGGTTCTTCCACTTTCATTAAATCAGCATTGTCATTTATAGTACGATTATGGTGCTTCTAAAAATACTTCACAACTTCACTTACATATAGAACTTTATTTAGAGGACTTAGACATGTGGGTAAGGTGACATCTTGTAGCAAAAGTTTCATTAACTTATTGTTGTAGCATCGAATTCCACCATTAGGAACCACGTGAAGTCGAAAATCAAAATGGTAGATTTGACAAGAATATGCTGAATAGCGTGGCAAGAAATTGACTTGCGATGGTACGTTTGTTGTACCATTAATGACGGTCACATTCAGCCAAAGGGGACCTTAAAGTGAAGATGATTCTGCGGGATGAAACTCACGGTATTTTGCTACACGATGCCACTTGTACTACACGTATAACAACATTCTGTGTGGGAATAAAGTTGTAAAGCCCTTTTAGAATCACCGTATATTACAGATGGTTCCTGTTTCGTCACTCAATGAATGAACCATTGTGAAAAACTGGGAATTCCAATAGGAGGCAGTAGTGATGGAAGACAGGATTATGACAATCAAAGTGACTGTATATTCTTGGTGTTTTTATTCTGACTACCAGTATATAGTGGCTACAGGCTATCCTCGTAAGGGGAAAACCATTACAGCAGCATACTACCGATCTCCGACCAGGTTGCGCTGATCTGTCAAACCGAAGCGTCGATGAAACCCGTCCGAGAGGGTGTTTTTGCTCCACAACGCCCCAGCTCGACCTGCACAGGGCACTCATGCTGATTCTTTGGGGTTATTTTGCCTCTGAAGTGATACACAGTGACTCCTTCTCCTTTCCTCACACGAAGAAACCACTGAGTGGCAGGCCGTGGCACAAAGCCGACGAGGTAGTTTTCGAGGGCGAACGTATCCTGGAGAAATGAAATGAACATTTCTACAGGCAAGGGCTGTGCCAAGTCATTAATTGTAGAGAAAAATGTGTCACACCGAAGAGTGAACTTGAAGAGATACGAACTAACATTGTCAAAAAATTTCGGGGTTTCAATTCCATGTTCGCGAGGTGATAAAACCGGCCGCAGTGACCGAGCGGTTGTAGGCGCTTCAGTCCGGAACCACGCGGCTGCTACGGTCGCAGGCTCGAATCCTGCCTCGGGCATGGATGTGTGTGATGTCCTTAGGTTAGTTAGGTTTAAGTAGTTCTAAAGTTCTAGGGGACTGATGACCTCAGATGTTAAGTCCCATAGTGCTTAGAGCTATTTGAACCATTTTTTTCGAGGTGATAAAGCAAACAAAAACGTACTCATAGGTGACAAAACTCACTACGTGCACATAGTATCAGGTACACAAAATATAAAAGGGGACTGCATTAGTGTAGCTGTCATTTGTACTCAGGCGATTCATGCGAAAATGTGTACGACGTAATTACGGCTCCTCGTCGGGAATTAACAAAGTTGGCACGTGGAATGGTAGCTCGAGCTAGACGCATGGACATTCCACTTCAGAAATCTTCAGGGAATTCTACATTCCAAGATCCACAGTGCCAATAGTGTGCCAAGAATACCAAACGTCAGGCATAACCTGTCACTAAGGACAATGGAATGGCCGACGGCCTTCACTTAATCACCGAGAACAGCGGCGTTTGCGTAGAGTTGTCAGTACTAACAGGCAAGCAGCACTGTGTGAAATAACAGCAGAAATGAATGTGGGACATACGACGAAAGTACCCGTTAGGACAGTGCGCCGAAATCTTGCGTTATTGGGCTATGGCAGAGGTCAACCGACTTGAGTACGTTTGATAACAGCACGACGTTGCCTGCAACGCTTCTCCTGGGCTCATGACCATATCGGTCGGACCTGAGACGACTGCAAAACCGTAGCCAGGTCAGATGAGACCCGTTTCAGTTGGTAAGAGCTGATGGTAGGGTTGGAGTGTGGTACGGACCCCTCGAAGCCATGGACACAAGTTGTCAATAAGGTACTGTGCAACCTGATGGTGGCTCCATAATGACTTGGGCTGAGTTTACTCGGAATGAACTGTGTCCTCTGACCAAACAGAACCGATCATTGACTGGAAATTGATATGGTCGGCTACTTGGTGACCATCTGCAGTCATTCAAGTACTTCATGTTCCCAATCAACGATGGAATTTTTATGGATGACAATGTTCCGTGTTACCGAGCCATAATTGTTCGCGATTGTTTTGAAGAACATTATGGACATTTCGAGTGATTCATTTGGCTACGCAGATGGCCTGACATGAATCCCATCGAATATTTATGGGACATGATCGACAGTTCAGTTCGTGCACAAAATCCTGCACCGTCAACTCTTTCGCAGTTATGGACGGCTATAGAGGCAGAATGACTCAATATTTCTACAAGGGACTTACGAAGATCTTTTGTGTCCATGCCAATTCGAGTTGCTGTATTACGCCAAACAAGAGGACGCGAAATTGGAAGGTATCCCATGACTTTTGTCCCCTCAGTGTATAGTAACAGAGATCTTTTCAAGTCTCAGACACATATGATGGATATATGCAGATTGAAACGACGAATAAAAAGTTGTTCCAAGCCCGAGATTCGAACCCAGGTCTCTTGCTCATTAGGCAGATGCTCTAACCACTACGCGACCCTGGCATAACTTCATGGATGCCCCTAGCACGCCTCCAATACAAATTCCCATTGACACCTCACCTCACTTGTGGTATTCCCCCTGAACTCGAAAAGCATTGCATAGGCTCTCCAACTATATTGGAATAGCACAACAGCTTGGAACGAGGCAGCGGATCCTGCCTGTAACTCGTTCGATGCTGAGGTGCTTTTCCAATACAGTTGGATTGCCTCTGCAATGCTCCCTGAGTTTAGGGGGAATACCAAGTGTGCTGAGGTGTAAATTGGAAATTGGAGTGAGGAGGGAGGCTCTTGGGTCGTCCGTGCAGTTGTGCACAGTCGCTGTGCAGGAGACGCGAATCCGAATCCTCCCCTTGGAACAAATTTTCATTCTTCGCTTCAGTCTCCAATTAAAGCGCTGTTACTGCCACTCGCCCAGCTGCCACGTCGACGGCTACGACAGTCGGCGCCACACAGAAGCCAGTCAGTTTCTTCCCGCCCTCCCGCTGCGAACGGCAGTGAGTGGCTGGCCCGGCGGGCAGGCGACGCCTGCGGCTCTGACCGGAAGCGGCTGCCGGCTTCCCCCGTCATGTCCTGCACACCTGCGAGCCCGCAAGAAGCGCGTCGACACACCCAGCCACAGCCGGGCAATTACATCCACATCCGGCACAAAATTGCTTCCAAAAACCAACAGCGTCGAAACTTGCCTACCCCTTTCCTCGCAAGAAATGCTAGGAACACGGCACTGCAGAATTGTCATCGTGACGCTGTCGAATGTGCAACGCGAAACGTGACCGAGGCAGGAAATTGTCTAAGCACCTGTTTTGTGCCCATCAGGCAAAGCACGAGTCACCTTCTTAAGAGAGCTCACTGATCAGATTCGACGGCTGCAATTGGTTTATAACTGACACAAGGCGGTCATGTAAGCCATCATCGTTTTCAGTGAAGTGATGTCCTTAGGTTAGTTAGGTTTAAGTAGTTTTCGGGGACTTATGACCTCAGATGTTAAGTCCCATAGTGCTCAGAGCCACATAGCCAGTGAAGTGATATATACGTTGCAGTTAGTTGCAAGGACTCCGCGCAGGAAGCTCGGTCGAAGTGAAAAATCGACAGAAAGGAACTATCCTGTTTGAACGTGTCCATGGCCACATAGAGAACGAAGCTACTTTTTTTTTTTTTTTTTTTTGGGGAGTGTCAACGCTAAAGTTGATACCCGTAGAGGCACATAAAAGATTCCTGTATTCAGTGGGCTGAACAACATAGAAAGTGGACAGTAAGTAACTGGTGGCGAGAAATGTTCTCCGACAACTCGCGATGTTGTCTTTTATGAAATGACGCAAGGCGTTGTCCGCCGATGTCGCTCTGACTGCAAAGTAAAGCTCGGGCTGGAGTGTTTTTCGTACCTTGACTTGCCACAACTCATCTACGTTGGATCAGCGGCCGGCCGAGGCGGGCCATCCGGCACGCTCTCCGTCTGGGTATGGACGGGTTCGTTTGTGGCGGCCGCGCGGCGTTGCGAAGCAGTAGAAGCTAGAGAAGCGACGAAGGTCACCGGCAGCACCGTAGGTTGCAACGTGGGTAGTCTTTCGGCAGCTGGAAGTTGCATAATACGCCGTTGTAGGCATCCTGAGTGAAAGTGAAGAAGAATTAAATGATCTGCTGAACGGAATGAACAGTCTAATGAGTACACAGTATGGTTTGAGAGTAAATCGGAGAAAGACGAAGGTAATGAGAAGTAGTAGAAATGAGAAAAGCGAGAAACTTAACATCAGGATTGATGGTCACGAAGTCAATGAAGTTAAGGAATTCTGCTACCCAGGCAGTAAAATAACCAATGACGGACGGAGCAAGGAGGACATCAAAAGCAGACTCGCTATGGCAAAAAAGACATTTCTGGCCAAGAGAAGTCTACTAATATCAAATACCAGCCTTAATTTGAGGAAGAAATTTCTGAGGATGTACGTCGGAGTACAGCATTGTATGGTAGTGAAACATGGACTGTGGGAAAACCGGAACAGAAGAGAATCGAAGCATTTGAGATGTGGTGCTATAGACGAATGTTGCAAGTTAGGTGGACTGATAAGGTAAGGAATGAGGAGGTTCTACGCAGAATCGGAGAGGAAAGGTATATGTGGAAAACACTGATAAGCAGAAGGGACAGGATGATAGGACATCTGCTAAGACAAGAGGGAATGACTTCCATGGTATTAGAGGAAGCCGTAGAGGACAAAGACTTTAGAGGAAGACAGAGATTGGAATACGACAAGCAAATAATTGAGGACGTAGGTTGCAAGTTCTACTCTGAGATGAAGAGGTTAGCACAGGAAAGGAATTCGTGGCGGGCCGCATCAAACCAGTCAGTAGACTGATGAAGGGAAAAAAAAGACATTCGAATCTAAGGTGACCTTCCTTGCTGCACCCGGAACAGGCCCGAGGCTCGCCGTCATGTATAATTACTGCACTGCACCCACCGATCTGTAAGTAGGACGGGACGTGGCTTCCGAGATCAATAGTGAGGTGTCGGACGCCGTTTAGGACAGGATATGTCCGAAACTGTGTCCACTTCTTCGCAGAATGACCGTGGACTCTGCCGTATGGTCGGAGTGCCGCGACGACTTCCTCTGCAGGAAGTTCGAATGGCAATTGGAAAATGCGTTTCGTACGCATACCTAAGCCCGCGTGGTCGACGGTTACCGCCCCCACAGTGCCATCAGTATGACAGAAGCGAAGCCCTGTTTGGTCTCACGTAGGATGCTTTCCCACGTCGCGTCGTTAATTGTATTAACACAGACTGTGTTGCCCACGATCGACAACTTTTTTCCGATGATATGGATCACCGGGATATTCACTTCCTCTCGCAGAAAACGCTCCACCTCGAGTGCTTTGTGTCGGGCATAATCGTTGCAGAAAGTAAATCGAAGTGTAGATTTACGGTAACGGTTCTCCATGAATAGTAGGCAGTAAGCCGGCACTTCATCAACGGCCGTCAGAATGTAAAAGAAGGTAAGCTCGCCGTCCGCTCTGTAGCTCTGCCAAAGGCAGACTGACCCCTGAGACACTGAGGACACAAGAATCAGCGCGGATGCGCGGACTTATTCCAAGCACGCCTCCCCCACCCCCAGCAGACTCACATTCCCAATTTACTCCACACACTACGAAAGTAGTGCCCCTTGGCCACTAATTGTCAATGCTCATGGCAAGGCCTATTCCCGCAAGAGTTCGAGCTAATGTGTACATTCGCACAGAAATGATCCTTGGCTTGTGATCACCGTAATTCTGTGTGTATGGTGTCTGTTCTTTCGGACATGTCCGAAATATTCAGAGCCATTTTGCGGCAGAGGGCTGCAAATACGTAGCTGTGAAAATAAATATGTAGAATTTCAATAACACGTCCCGTTGATTTCTATCAACGTCCCGTACACAGCTGATGTTAGTAATTAATTGAAATTACTTCTTTTTTTCTAAATCAAGGCCTAGCTGTCATTCACCACCCCCAACTAGATGTTCTGTCTGTCCTGTATCCCCCCACAGTCACTCAAGAACGACACCTTCCTGTACAGCACGGCGTCATCAGCGAGCCGCCGTAAATTGCTCTTCACCGTATGTAGTGTAACGACGCAAGTTTTGTATAAATGATTTTCTTTTGACATATGACCATGTGCAGACTTCGTCACCAACATCACTTACAACACACTTCAAAATTATTTGAATTCTTTTTAAATTGTCTCTGAATGGTTCTTGAACGAAACTGTAAAACATCATCATTTGAGTCGTATGCGCAGAATTACGTCACTCAGTCCAATTTCTTTGTACAAACTTTTTTCAATTTAGATGTTTTGTTTCTTCTCAGAAATTATATTAATGCAAGTTATCTGATTTAACAAATATTAGAACCACATTGAATAAACTTTCCAGATTCAAACTCGCGATGAACGTTGTCACAATTAATAATCTTGTCAAATAAATTAGTAATTCATTAACATTATTCTTCATAAATAAATTCTCGAAACACGTATTTAAACTTTGGTAGCATCCACTAGTTTATGATCTTCCTACATACAGACGTGAACCTGAGCCTTGACAAGAAAGGACTGACCATTTACAACATGATTAAACATTCTATGACATCATTGTTGTAGAAACATTACAAATTCTTATTTTTACAGTTTTTAGAAGCACGACGCAACAACTCGGTTTCAGGATCTTCTGTCGCTCTTTGGCTGTCGACCCGCGACGTATAGTGGCCAGCAACTTTCTCTCTGGTCCCGCAGTGAAGATGCTGTCTCCGTTCGTTGCGCCGCCCTCTCCGTACATGAAACATCAAAAATTAAATACAAAACTTTTAGACAATTCACAACTATTACAAATATTACAAAAATACATAAAAAACACTAAATCAACTTATATTCACCTGCAAACTGGGCTGACACTGGTGGATGGGTGACGCTTCAATTTCGCGTCCCACTTCATACCCCACCCACAAGCTCAGTTTGTCAGATTTTAACCGAAGATAAAACTTCTTCTATATACAATATTTAACTATTAATATTCTACATTTTTCTCTCATTTTCCGTAATCTAAAGTCCTTGCTCTTAGATAGATTCAATCCTTTCATGACAATATTGCTGTGACTATTTATCATTTACTTTTAATTGTGCTATTATGGTAATTCACAACCGAATATATTTAGATTACTCTTTTTCATATAATAGTTGCTAGTAATAGTATCGAAACCGAAATGAAAAAAAAATGTTATTCTACGGATTGTCTATCCGAACGAGAAAAGGAAGAGTTGGAATCTTTATTGTTAGAATTTAGAGCCGTCTTCTCAGATCAACCGGGGAGAATCAAAGATTACATTCGTAAACTTAAGATTAAAGATCAAAAACCATTCTTTAAGAAACCTTATCCTATTCCAGTACAGTTCAAAGAACCGGCTAGTAGAGAAATAAGTAAGATGCTAGAACAAAATATCATCGAACGATCATGTAGTGCTTTTAACAGTCCTTTGTGGGTAGTTAAGAAAGCTACTGGTGGGGTACGACTGGTAGAGATGGAAAGACAGACCTATTCCTATGGAGGACGTACTTCTTAAGATTGCTGGTTCTCGTTATATGAGTATAATGGATTTAACTGCTGGCTACCATCGAGTAATATTACACCCGGATTCACGGCAATATATGGCTTTTCTTTTTGAAGGCCGATCATATCAGTTCCAATTTTTACCTTTTGGACTCAATAAATCAGTGTCAACTGTCATTAGGGCATTAGATTCTGCTTTGGGTCAGCAATTATTACAAAAGATTATTTTATATGTAGATATTTTGGTAGCCACTAAAATGTGGGAAGAACACGTAACGATATTACGGGAGTTGTTTGACCGTTTAATTGACAGAGGAATTACTTTAAAATTATCTAAGTCTTACTTCGGAAAGGAGGAAGTTAGATTTTTGGGGCCTATAGTTGACAGTTAAGGTATTAGGCCAGACCCAGCACGTATTGAGGCTATTGCTCGATGCCTGAGTCCTAGAAATCGGAAATAACTGAAATCATTCTTACGAATGGTAGGATTTCTGAGAAGATTTCTTCCAGGGCAGGATATTGTTAATACTAAATCACTGGATTTATTAAAAGAGAAATCAGTATGGCTCTGGGGAAAAGAGGAAGTTTTTAATAAGATAAAAGGAGCGTTAACAGAAACTAAAATGTTATACCATCCAGATTTCAATCAGGACTTTTGAATGTGTACGGATGCCTCTGATTATGGTGTATCTTGCGTAATATTCCAAGGTGATCTGACCAATGAAAAGGGATTATATCAGCCTTTTGGATTCGCTAGTAGAACTTTAAATAAACATGAAAGAAATTATTTTGTAACCGAGAAGGAAGCTCTCGCAGTGGTATGGGGTTTTCAAAGATTTAGAGGATTATTAATTGGAAGGAAAACAATTGTATATACTGATCATTAGGCTTTAACCTTTTTGAACAATTGTCGGTTACTTCACGGTAGATTATTACGTTGGGTATTATGCTTTCAAGAATTTCAGTACGAAATTAGGTATATAAAAGGATCTCAAAATGTAGTTTCGGATGCTTGTCGAGACTTACAGTAGGAATGGAGAATATTAACGTTTCAGAAGAACCAGGAACAAATTACCATGTTTATTTCCTTTTAACTCAGGAGAACGAACGTAAGGTTAAACGGATAGTAACTGCTATTAGATGCAATCAAAGAAATGATGATCAATATAGGGACCTTATACAAAACCTTAAAAATGGGGACGAAACAGTTAACACCCGGGGTGCGTGGTTATATTTCAACGACTTGTTGTATTGGAAAGCACAGAGGGAACACCAGAGATGGAAAATCTGCATCCCGAAACTGTTGTGTACGAATTAATTACTTATATTCATGAAGGTTACGGGCATTTTGGAATTCATAAAGGTATTAAACATCTAATGAAGTAGTATTATTTCAAAAATATGTCCCGTATTGTGAGAAGTATTATTAGGACTTGTGAAACCTGTCAAAAGGTTAAAGTTAATAACAAATCCAAGCGTTATAAATTATATGCTGTAATTCCTCGAGGTCTGTGGGATCTACTGTCACTAGATTTTTTCGGCCCTCTGCCTCGTAGTTCAGGAGGATTTACTTACGTGTTTGTTGTAACGGAATGTTGGTCCAAACATGTGAAAGCTATATACTTTGAAACGAGCGAATACAGTAAGCGTTATACGCTGTCTTACTCGTAATTACTTTGTTAACTGGGGCATTCCTAAACGACTTATGTCTGACAACGGTAGTGCCTTTATTAGTCAAAAGTTTCAAGATATGATAAAACAATATGGAATCAAACATATCTTAATTTCGAAATATCACCCTCAAAGTAATTTGGTAGAAAGAGTCATGAAAGAATTAGGACGATTATGTAGAACTTATTGTGCATATAAACATACTCGGTGGGCCAGACTAATCCCTGAATTCGAAAAGATATTAAATGAATTGTCTCATCTAATGACGGGATTATCACCTATAGAAATTTTAGGCAAACGAATTATAGGTGAGCCTTTACTAGCTGCTCTACCTTGGCCACCAGTAAATGAGATCCAACAATGCATTCCAAACGAAAAAATTCACGAACAGATTGTTAAAAATGCTGAACGGAGAATTAAAAGTTACAATCAACATGCTATAGAACCCTCATTTCAGGTAGGAGATCTTGTGTTAGTACGATCTCATCCTAAAAGTTCGAAGATCAATAAGGAATGTAGAAAATTCTTCTTTATCTTTGAAGGTCCATATCTTGTACATAAGATTGTACATCCCAAAGCGTTACTTCTTATGGAACCTTCATCAGGTGTAATTAAAGGATTATATAGTGTCGATCAAATTAAACCATTCCTAAATAAGTTAATATTTAGTATATGTTACATATGGACGAGCGTTCATAGTTTATTCATGTGAAGTTTTTCGTGATAGTTACGTGTTATTTTAAAGAAATGAGAGGAAGTCTAAACGAGTGTTCTACAATAATCTACCGGTACTTCAAAAAGGGAAAGATAACTAAAAAGGGATTTATATGGAAGAAAGTTTTGTTATTAGGTCAGAAGGAATTTTGTATATATTATATTTACTCAGATAGTAGGAACCAAAGGGGATGGTTAATAATTTTAGGGACCATGGGCGTCCAGAGCTATATGGCTCACGAGAACACAGCAGAGTGCCTTTAATAGAGATTTGTAATAGTGTTAATGTAGAACACACCAAACGGGGTTCTCTCGCTTGTTTCTCTTAAATAAATTGCCATTACCTAACAAAGTGTCCGAAGGTAAAGAAAGCCGTGCCGAGGTTCTAAAGAAAGTTTTGCTTGATTTCTTCTTGACCTCAGGCATAAATAAAGCATTAGGGAAAAGAACGACGTAAATAGTACTATTAGTTATTGTGAGAAACTTATTAGTAATATACATTTTAGAAAGAATAACTCTAGTAAATGAATAAAACTGAAACTAACCTATCACAATTTGAACGCTCTGTCCTAATGTAACAACGATAAAGAACGTACTAAATTATTATTTACTAGCAACTATTAAATGAAAAGGAGTAATCTCCATATATTCGGTTGTGAATTACCATAATAGCACACTTAAAAGTAAATGATAAATAGTCACAACAATATTGTCATAAAAGGATTGAATCTATCTAAGGGCAAGGACTTAAGATTACGGAAAATGTGAGAAAAATGTACAATATTAATAGTTAAATCTAATGCCTTAATGAAAGTTGACACTGATATATTGAGTCCAAAAGGTAAAGCTTGGAACTGATATGATCTGCCTTCAAAAAGAAAAGCCGTATATTGCCGTGAAACCGGGTGTAATATTACTTGATGGTATCCAGCAGTTAAATCCATTGTACTCATATAATGAGAACCAGCAATCTTAAGAAGTACGTCCTCGATAGGAATCGGTCTGTTTCTTTCCATCTCTATAATTTTGTTTAATTCACGAGCATCCAGAACCAGTCGTACCCCACCAGTAGCTTTCTTAACTACCCACAAAGGACTGTTAAAAGCACTACATGATCGTTCGATAATATTTTGTTCTAGCATCTTACTTATTTCTCTACTAGCCGGTTCTTTGAACTGTACTGGAATAGGATAAGGTTTCTTAAAGAATGGTTTTTGATCTTTAATCTTAAGTTTACGAATGTAATCTTTGATTCTCCCCGGTTGATCTGAGAAGACGGCTCTAAATTCTAACAATAAAGATTCCAACTCTTCCTTTTCTCGTTCGGATAGACAATCCGTAGAATAACATTTTTCTTTCACTTCGGTTTCGATACTATTACTAGCATCACATTGGTATACTTCATATTCAAGATCACTAGAATCTATTAATAGGCTCATGGTCTGTGTGTACTTAATCTGTAAGGATTCGTAGCAATTTTCAGGTACTTGATTATCAGAAAACCTCACTTTAAAAGCACATGGCTCCTTATGGATGGTTAAGGAAGACTCTTTAAAATCTAATATAGCTTTATATTTACACAGCCAATCTATACCTAAAATTATGGCCACATTCAAGTTGGCTACGACAAGTACAGAGTGAGCAATTAATTGTTTAGAAATTTCAAAAGTTAAATAAACCTCCTCAGTAATATTTTGACTTCTTTTACCAGTAACTCCTATAATTTTCACTCCAGTTACAGGTAAGGTTAGGAAATTCCAGTACTTTCTTTTAAGTTGAAATAATTCTTTAGATAAAATACTTACTTCGCTATCCAAATCGATTATAATATTTACTTCGGTATCTTTAATATAACCTTTAATAACGGGTTTATAAGTTATATTCTTCCTTATCTGATTCTCTTCCTGAAGTGAATCTTGTTGCCAATCACCTTCCTTTTGGCAGCTTAACGATAAATTGCAATTGGGTCTTGTATAATCTTGACTAACAGTTCCCTTTAGTCGACCCGTATTAAAGGACTTTACTAGTTTTCCGAACTTTCCATGATAAAGTCACTTACAACTTGACCTTCATTAATTACTTGAGGATGATTTATCTCATTATCGTTATTGTGTAATTTCCGCATTTTAGAGTTATTACCACGATTTTGTTGGCCTTCTTTATCTTTAGATTGACGTTTTATATAACAAAACCGGCTATGATTGTTGTTGTTAAATTTCCGTGATTCTGAATTATTATTATTTCGAGGATTGTCATTTCTACCAAATCTAAATTTCTCGTCTTCCCGTTCTCTATTAAGTATATCTAACTGTTCTAAATATCCTAATAATTCGCAAGGTGGTGACCATTCCCTTTCTATCACTCTTTCCTTTACATAATACGGTAACCTACTAATTAGGATTCGTATTAGATGACTTTCAATAATTGGTTCTTCAATTACTTTAGCACGGTTTAAATGCCATTCGAAATAATTCCTATAACCTCCCCACCGTTTAGAATATGGAGGAGGGTCTAACAACTCTAAAGTTAAGTGTTGTTGTTTTCCTCTCGACCAATAATTTTGTTTAAACTGCTTAACAAAATCATCTGCGTCCCTAAATTCAGTTCTATGCAGTACTGCCCATTCCGCAGCTTCTGCTTCTAAATGTCCTATTACAAATTGAATCCGTTTTTCATTACTCCATTTAGGAGATAATGAAGTTTCAAAAGCGTTTATAAAGATTATAGGGTGAAGTTCGCCTCCTGGTTTGAATACAGGAAATCGACTTGCTACATTTGAATTTGTCGTTATATCATCCCAACATTCTGCGAGAGACATAGTTGGATTTTGTTTAGATTGCAGAGACGGAGTTGCGTCGGATTTGCTGGCCGTGATTTCTTTATTTGTGTTGTTGTCGTCCGAGCTAGCAAACACGATGCGACACGATGCGACTACGTTATTACATCTACTACTTGAAATGTTTTCATTATTATCTAATTCCGATAACCGTTTAGTAATTTCCTGTATTCGCATTTCTGTATTGGATTCGCGGTTAGCTAATATCGATTCTTCACTGTGTTCACGATGTGAACGCTCTGTACCTTCGCCAATGTTGTTATCTTTGGAAGTCTCAAGGTTACTGCATATTACGGTAATTAAAAATTTCATGTTTTCTATTTCAGTATGATCTTTTTTCTACTCGATGAGTTAATGTCTCTAATGCTACATTATCTATTGAAGAAATCTCTACAGGTTTGGTAGAAAGCTCTTTAATAGACTCTAATAATTCTCTACGAACAGTTTCTGTTTGCATAGAAAATTCATCTCGTAACTTATCGTTATTTTTCTTTATTTCATTTACAACTAAGACATTGGCATTATCTAGTCTCTTCGTTAAGTCAGTATTATCATTTCGCATGCGAGCTTTTTCCTCACGCGATTCCTGGACATGTTCTTCTAACCTTTTACAATTATCAGCAATCTTATTACTAAGTCCTACTAGTTTTTCCTGCATTTCAACTTTAGAAGCCTCTATCTTATCACTTAATTCTCGACTGGTTTCATTAAGATGTTCCTGTAACCTGTCTGTGGATTTTGTTAGCTCCTCTTTTAATCTAGCAGTGGATTCCTCGTTAGACTGTTTTAATTCCTGTTTTAATTTAGCAGTAGATTTTCGTTAGATTGTTTTAATTTAGCGATCGCCCTAAAAAGGGATCTCATGCTCCTATCGGACACGGATTGCTCTTCGTCTGACATTTCACTTCCCGACATTATTGTAAGATAGTTACACACGCAGACTTGTAATCAACAATACTATAAAATACACTCCCTACGTACAACACTCCACTTCCAACTTAAAACAGACTCACCGGACACTAATATTGTAGTTTGTAGTTCTTGGTGATCAGTGTGCTCCTGTGGGCTGCAGAAGTAACAGCCGTCTATGCAGCCGCTGAGATGCTGCGTCCCCGCTTCCGCAACCGGCAGGACGCTGAGTCGAACACCGGAGACGTCACTGGCTGCAACCACGCCCGGCCCCACCGTCGACAGGCGAAGCCCTCAGCAACACCTCTAATACCAGCCGGAAGAACCCCCCCCCCCCTCAGCTGACGTACTGGGCCTGTTAGTTTAGGGAGAAAAAGGTTGTCGGGGTTTGCAGCATTCAACTGCTGCCCCACAGATGCGCCTTCTCGTGGAATAACTGCGTGACCGTACTGCTTGGCTGCGCTCCGTCAGATGCCCACACCCGCGAAGTCGCCGCTGGCTGGTGAAGGCTCCACGAAAACTCGCGTTGACTTCTGAAGGACTCTCGATGTTTTGTTTCGTACCTGTGTGTCTTAGTTGCACACAAGTCCTGCTTATAAGGTCGCCACGGTGTAGTGTAACGACGCAAGTTTTGTATAAATGATTTTGACATTTGACCATGTGCAGACTTCGTCACCTACGTCAGTTACAACACACTTCAAAACTATTTAAATTCTTTTAAAATTGTCTCTGAATGGTTCTTGAACGAAACTGTAAAACATCATCATTTGAGTCGTATGCGCAGAATTACGTCACTCAGTCCAATTTGTTTGTGCAAACTTTTTCCAATTTAGATGTCGTTTTGTTTCTTCTCAGAAATTATATTAATGCAAGTTATCTGATTTAACAAATATTAGAACCACATTGAATAAACTTTCCAGATTCAAACTCGCGATGAACGTTGTCACCATTAATAATCTTGTCAAATAAATTAGTAATTCATTAACATAATTCTTCATAAATAAATTCTCGAAACACGTATTTAAACTTTGGTAGCATCCACTAGTTTATGATCTTCCTACATACAGACGTGAACCTGAGCCTTGACAAGATAGGACTGACCATTTACAACATGATTAAACATTCTATGACATCATTGTTGTAGAAACATTACAAATTCTTATTTTTACAGTTTTTAGAAGCACGACGCAACAACTCGGTTTCAGGATCTTCTGTCGCTCTTTGGCTGTCAACCCGCGACGTATAGTGGCCAGCAACTTTCTCTCTGGTCCCGGCAGTGAAGATGCTGTCTCCGTTCGTTGCACCGCTCTCTCCGTACATGAAACATCAAAAATTAAATACAAAACTTTAGACAATTCACAACTATTACAAATATTACAAAAATACATTAAAAAAACACTAAATAAACTTATATTCACCTGCAAACTGGGCTGACACTGGTGGATGGGTGACGCTTCAATTTCGCGTCCCACTACACGTATCCAACCGATCATTTACGTATACAGAACACAAGAGCATTCCTACCACATATCCGTTGGGCGCTTCTGACGATATCCATGTCTCTATTGAACACTCGTCGTCGAAGACAACATACTGGTTTCTATTACTTAAAATGTCTTCGAGACACTCACATACCGGTGACTCATTCCGTATGCTCGGACCTCAAACGCTTTCCCGAAATCTTGCAACACGGAATCTGCCTGTTGCCTCCCATCCGTGGTTTGCAGGATATCAAGTGAGAAAAGGGCAAGTTGAGTTTTGAAGTTTCGCACGAGCGATGATTTCTAAATCCGTACTGATCTCTGGACAAAATCTTTTTTGTCTCAAAGAAATTATTCGAACTCAAACTGAGTTAAATAATTCAGCAGCAAACCGATATTAAGGATGTTCTCCAGACCCTCGAGCTCTGACGAAAGGACTACCCCTGCTGTGAATTGTCGTCTGCTGGCGTAGAACATCGCGATTTACGCTCCACAGACTACGATGACGGGCCGAAACGTGGTGTGTCTGAATTTTTTATATGAAAACTCTTACACTTTTTCAAATAAAACGAATGTTAGTAACAGGCTGCATCTTTATTCTTCATGTCTAGGAATCCTGCAATCAAACAACCCGTATTAATGAGTTTTAATATAACCAGACTATACTTAACTTTGATACGTATCGCAAGCAAAGGGCGACATACAAAATTATCAGTCTTCTTGCTAATGATAGAGGCTACGATGCGTCAGCTAACGAAGTGGCTAACGTTGGAGCTGCTACCGATGTGGGCTTCTACCAGTCGGGCCCGACGCTTATGTCCTCTTCTCCCAGGGGCCGCTGCTGTAGCGTTGTCGTCCTGGAGGGAAGTTGGTCAGCGTGTGATTGGCTGACCTCTTCTCACAGCCGTCTCTTCTCAGTTGTTCTGCACTGGCGTGCCAGCGCTGACTTTATGCCATAACAGTGAACAATACATTTTTACCAACGAGAGACCAATTTGTTCACTCTGTCACTGTAGAATGTTTGATTTTGTCGACGGAGCTACAACCTTATCTCTATTTGGATCTGTCCGCAGCTAATGGTCTAGTGCCTAGCGTTGTTAGCCCTGGATCACGAGGTTCGACTCCCGGCCGGGTTGGGGATTTTATCTGCCTGGGGTTGGGTGTTTGTGTTGTCCTCATCATTTCATCATAATCAACATCCGTGACAGTGGCTAGACTGAAATTTGAAAAAAATTGGACTGTGTAGAAATAGGGATTTTGTATGGGCCCTGATAACCGCGCAGTTGAGCACCCCACAAACCAAACGTCACCACATCATTGTCTCTGTTTGGATCTCTTTACCACTGTCAAAATGAAGTCCTCTTAAGTGTTCTTTAAGTTCTGGAAACACATGAAAATCGTATAGAGCCAAGTCGGGACAGTAAGGAGAGTGACCTATGACAGTGAACCCAATGTGTTGGATTGTTGCAGATGCTGCAGCGCTCGTGTGTCATCTGGCATTGTCATGGTGAAGTAGTGAATGCTCCATGTGTGGACATACTCTTTGGTTAAAACCTCACTAACTGTTTCTCACGCAGCAACGTAATTACCTCAAACACCGTCACTTTACACGCTACAATTCGGAGCCCTCTAGCGGCAGACGGGTGCAAATACTCGTACGTAGGTGTGAAGGATGAAGATATAGAATTTTAATACCGTTTGTTTTATTTAAAAAGCATTAAGAGTTTTCAGGTAAAAACTGCTGAGGCATTACTTATCGGAAGACGTAGTCCGTCGTATTCAGGTTCACTCATATCCTGTTTAGTGTTAAATGTACGTTAATAACGCATAGTCTTAAATGATTTTAACGTGCTGTACTTCTCAATGTAATAACATTTGCAATTGTGTACTTGTAATATTCTTCAGCGAAGCGTCGGTGTTTCACTTCTAACGTTGCCCTGTCTTCTCGGTTACTGAAAATTGACCGTGATAGCTTGATTCTAATCGTATTAGAAAAGTAAGGTAATCGTTTCCGAAGTACTAACTGATTAGTGGGGAAAATTGTATAGTAAGTTAATTTTAGAAATAACTTACTCCACTCCTTGCATACGTAAATTTCGAATAATCGTTGCGAAATCACACACAACAAAGACGACGGAAAGACACCACGAAGCTTTTACTAGCCCACGGCAAATCAACAAAGTTGTTCCCATTCACAGTCACCAGTCCAGTTGAACAAACTTTGTTCGTTAACCACTTGGTTACCACGCAACTAATCTGAGCAAACCTGTGATTGCGAAATAGTTAGTACACGTAAGTGACGTAAAACACAGTAAGCACAAACAACAAGCAAAATGTTGGCTGTTACGTTAAATTATCAAAAAAAGGCAAATACGATAATGTGAGAAGATGTACAATAGTCGTTACCGATATCGTTAAATGGTGAAATCTCTCTATTATAGTCAAAACTCCTTGAGCCCACAGTAACATTTATCTTCACTAGATAAGGTAATTAACTTACTAAATAAAAATTTCACGTTTTGTTTCATTTGAAAATATCGGCATTAAATAAAGCTGTCATTATTCAACATAGGTACAACGTCGGAGCATAAACCATCAAGCCAAACTGAAAACACTTTCACAAAGTAATTATGATGTACAGAATCTAGCAAATTGTTGTCCAGCTTTCATCTTTTGCTTTGTCAGTGGTATTTTATTTTAAATTTACTTTGCCACTTATTTTCATCTGAAACTATAATTATATGTACTGCCTCCGATGTATTGAAAAAATTGACTGACTCATTGAGTTGACATTACTGAACAATTTAATTCACTTTTTAACAAAAGCGGCAATGATTGCTGTTTTTACATTTTTCTTTGACAGGTTAACGACGCATGTTCATATTAGAGTAGAAAAGGTATAGAATTCTACTGTAGGTATGTAATAATGACTGAGATTAATGACAAGATCAGGAAGCTAGAATTTTACAGAAGTAACATTACTATATCAATTCAGCAAGTTGTAAGTAGGCTGTTTAGGTTTTCTTATTGGTAACGCCACGTAGCGCTCTGTATGAAAATCACTGGCTGTGCTGTGTGCAGTCTGTGGCTAGTTTGCATTGTTGTCTGCCATTGTAGTGTTAGGCAGCTGGATGTGAACAGCGCGTAGCGTTGCGCAGTTGGAGGTGAGCCGCCAGCAGTGGTGGATGTGGGGAGAGAGATGGCGGAGTTTTGAAATTTGTAAAACTGGATGTCATGAACTACTATATATATTATGATGTTAAGGTAAATACATTGTTTGTTCTCTATTAACATCTTTCAATTGCTAACTACGCCTATCAGTAGTTAGTGCCTTCTGTAGTTTGAATCTTTTATTTAGCTGGCAGTAGTGGCACTCGCTGTATTGCAGTAGCTTGAGTAACGAAGATTTTTGTGAGGTAAGTGATTTGTGAAAGGTACAGGTTAATGTTAGTCAGGGCCATTCCTTTGTAGGGATATCTGAAAGTCAGATTGCGTTGCGCTAAAAAAATATTGTGTGTCAGTTTAAGCACAGTCATGAATAATTGGTGAAAGGGGACGTTTCATATGGCGACCCTGCGAGGATACCTCACTGGAATCTTCTGATTTTTTTCTTGTAGTTTGTGTAATTAGTGTAGATTTTGTTTATTGTAAGTGCGTAATTGCAGAGAGAATCTCCTTTGTAGTTGCAGTCTTTCATTGTTGTACAGTAAAACAGTTGTGGCATGCATGTAGATTTGCACCAAGTATTTCGCAGCTGCGCTTGCAATTAAGGAGATAATATTTTCAGTGCTATGTTAATGTGTTCTCTTATTGTTACTCTTCAAATTGTGTTTTTTTGTGTTGTCGTGTGAAATATTGTGACAATGATGGCGTGTGAAAAACGTAACACTAGGCTCCAAAGTAATAATAGTGACGACGAGCATAGCTTATCAGCACCACTGTGTAGTGAATTAACAGACATTCGAAGTAGTAATCTGGTAATTTTGCATAGGGAAATGGAGCGGGCGGCAAATAATGGTGTAGACAGTGAAACAGGTAGTGAACAAGGAAGCATTATCGATCGATCGGTCGGCAACAGCTCGCCTCAGGAATCCGAAATGACAGAACACAATATTGCAAATACTGTAGTCTTAGGTTTTGGGTCCTCACCGTTTTCTCAAATGATTCAAGACACATTTTCTGCTTGTGAAAATGTGAATGTTGCCGGTGATAATGCACTGCCAAAAAGCATAGAGAAACATATTCCAGACACTAATACGTTATTATTGCAATTAATGCAAAAAATGGAACAAAATCAGAAACAAACACAGCAACAGTTAGACACAATGGAACAAAATCTTCAAAAGTTAGACACAATGGAACAAAATCTTCAAAAGTTAGACACAATGGAACAACACCAGAGACAAACACAGCAACAGTTAGACACAATGGAACAAAATCTTCGGAAGTTAGACACCACAGTTGAACAAACACGTGAAGATTTAACTACTGAGTTACATAACATTGAATCGAAATGGCAAAAAGTCTGTAATGACGTAAAAACACAAATTTGTGAGCATTTTCAACCTATTTTTTCGCGGCATGAAAATGCATTGCAGAATCAAAAAGCAGCCATAAAAGAACTGCAAACCATTGTTCATGAAAATCATGAGACCTTGTGGGCTAAAATTGACTCAGTTGCATCTACCGATTCGGTTACGCAACTTGCAAAAACTCAGGAAAACTTAAAGGACACAGTAGATTCGATTTCAACACAAATGGACACTCTGAAACTTGGTTCAGAAAAACACACTGAGGAAATGTGTTCACTATCGGAGAAAGTAGCCGAACTTTCGGATCAGGTCACTAACTTATCTACAAAGGTAGATGATGATCTGAATGACACAAGACCCGTAGCCTTCACTGACACAGAAGAGTATGAACAAATTAGAAAATTCAAACAAAATCAAAATCAAATCAATACACAGTACAAAAGAGAAATCAGGGAAGTACAAGATCAGTTGACGCAGGTAATACAAGAATTACATATTTCAGAGGACACTCACGCTCCAGTACGGGAAGAGGGACATAGAAATACGGAACAACCACAAAATAATAACACAGGATACTTCGGAAATTATGAAAGAAATTGGCAAGGCGCATTGGATTTTGAGATGGAACCGCCGAAACGAAGTAACAATGAGCGATGTGCGACTCGCCGACACTATGATTTCGACTATAAGCTGTTCATTACTACACGTAAATTCAAAACAGTTAAGAATTCTGACAACGACATTCATCCACAAGCATGGCTTCATCAATTTTCTCATTGTTTTCCTCCCAACTGGTCATTGGAGCACAGGTTAGAATTTATGTGTGGCTACTTTGAGAATGAGCCAGCTGTAAGAATGTGATCGGTCATTCACGATTGTCACAGTGAAGGAGAATTTTATCATGCCTTCCTCTCAGCATATTGGTCTCAAGCTACACAAGACCGAGTAAAACATAGCATCATAGTGATGAAACGTTTCGAACAATCTGAATTTTCCAGTCTTGTGAAATATTTTGAAGACATGTTGCATAAGAATCAGTATCTTTCAAACCCATACAGCCCCTCAGAACTCATCCGCATTTGCTTAATCAAACTGCCTGAACATTTACGACATATTATTTTAGCAGGACGTTGCAAAGACGACATTGAAGCTTTTCAGGGACTGTTACAAGAACTGGAAATTGACACTGACAATCGCGGAACGCGAAAACAGGAGTACAACAATTACAGGTCACATCTGTCACAATTCCGCGATGACAGAAATAATAAATGGACGCGACAAGGCTGTTCTCACAACACAAATCGTGACCAAAACAGACACCACCCGTATGACAACCATTGGCAGAGTAATAGTTACAGAGAAAGTTCGCATTTCCGTAGTAATGAATATGACAGAGACAATCATAGAAACAGACAATTTGGCAACCAGAACTATTATTATCACGGGAGACAGAATAACTTTAGACGCAACGGTCCAGCACGCAGTTACAACTCAGGGAGAAATTCTCCACCACGTGACCGACAAGAAAGAAACTACAGAATCTACCGACATGACGACAGACGATATGATCGTAACGACAGACCTGAACTGCATCAGAACTGGTCGGATTTAAACAGGGCAGGGCCCTCTCATCACGGTGAATTTGTAGAAGTTAGGTCTCCTAATTCCAGTAACGACGTGCGCCAACAAAGAAACGGACAATGACTCGCACCGCAGGCAGCCACGTGCGCCCGCTGGCTCAGGGAAGAATAACATAGACGCTAACCTTGAGAAAAATTCCAGTATTCTTTACCGACGTATACCACATGATAATTGCGTCGAAGTTGAAACTCTGAGTACTAGGAAGAGTGATGATGATGTTTGGTTTGTGGGGCGCTCAACTGCGTGGTTATCAGCGCCCGTACAATTATCCAATCTTTGCTCAGTCCAATTTCGCCACTTTCCTGGATGATGATGAAATGATGAGGACAACACAAACACCCAGTCATCTCGAGGCAGGTGAAAATCCCTGACCCCGCCGGGAATCGAACCCGGGACCCCGTGCTCGGGAAGCGAGAACGCTACTGCGAGACCACGAGCGGCGGACACTAGGAAGAGTAAAGGTTTACACCACATTTCACATGTAAAACCGTTTATTGAAAGATAATCTGCTTTTTAACTTTGCCTTTGCCATAAAACGTTTCACTTCACGTTACTAGTATGCTTTAGACACTGTTACCATGCAACAATGTTTGAAGTTAAATATCCAGTCAAGAACCAAGAGAACTTATTTAAACAGAAATTACGAATGCATTGTTATTGCGAACAGACGACACAGTGTTATTGTGTGTGTAAATTCTTGCTTGTTAGTAGCACGATTACGTAACGACTATAAGGCTTACATACTTAGAACACATACTGCGAATGAGATTTTAATGCAACATTTTGGTTTACTTGAAAAGCCATTCTTTATTTGAAGTACTTTATGTGAGATTAAAGATGACTTAGGATTTGGTTTCTTTGAGAGCTACACGATTATATCACGATGCTACTAATGTGTGACACAATTTACATTGTTGCTTTTGTGCTGTATCTGTTTTACATCTGCACAGTTTTTCTGAATTCTTCTGTAAAGTAAAACATGTTTTAGTAGTAACTTTTGTGCTATAGCTACAAGGAGACAGCCTTTTCCGTAGGACAACAATACATTATAGCACAGTACTTTCTTCATCACAACAATAAGCGTAATAACTAAGATATCTATACGCAAAGCATTTCACTTTTGTTTATCATGAGGTAAGTACATTGCCTTCTGCAGAACTTAGCTTTCGGAGGACAATAACTACGACACTTCCACAGAGATTATCTTACAGCAAGACGCACATTTAGCGCCACAGGACATGTATTTGAGTGATTAATTTTGTACTTAAATCATTTATTTTTAAAGATACTGGAAGTACAATGATACAAAGGTTTTCTGTAATACATTTCATTCCATTCTTCTAATCTGTAACACCTGAGGGTATAATTACATTAATCCTCAGGGGGCTACACGCTTACTTTGTGTACCATGTGTTTGGCAAGCACAAGGAGCCCTAGCTAATATGGTATTTGCTTATACAACTTTACACATCGGTACCATATTTCTCTAACACATAAATTACACAGCTATCTCATCATTTAACTGAGAGATAAACATTTTTTTACTACATCAGTGACACATGTTTAGGCAATTACACAGTTGGGTAACTTCACACTTATGAAATTGTATTTTGTCTGTACTTTGTGAACTGTTCATATTTTTTTGGAACCATTGTGATACTATGAGAGCTTTGAATGATGTATTTGGGATGGGATCATGATTTTTATAGTACGTTTGAGGTAGATCACACTATTGAAATGAGCAGAGAATTTTCTTTAGGTTTTGAAATTATTGCAGAAAGCTACGACGTTTTTGAGATTTGACTGAGGTGTTATGATGTTATTATTACGATGATGATGTGTATTATGCTGCTGAGGTATGTTTATGATTAATAAGCTGATGCTATATGAGTTATTTGATTATGCTACTTATCTATTATGATGAAATATTGAAGAAGTGTCGACGAATATGTATATATGTAATAAGGTAAGGAATAATGGGTAGTGGTTAGGGACTCTGGTTTGTGAATAAGGATGTTGGAAACCAAGAATCGTACTGTAAGAGTTACGAAATGTGTGTGTGTATATGCGTGAATGTATCACAATGCCGGGGAAAAATTTTTGGACACTGTTATATTTATAGGATTTTGTTTCTACACATTTGCAGCGTAAATTCTTGACCTGTGAAATATTTTTATATGAGACTGTCACTGTAGCGGAAACTGCTGTCGTAAATATTTCCGTAAGAAAGCTAAGTGACCACCTGCACGTAATGAGTCGTGGGCACCCAGCTGTGTCAGACAGCTGGAGAAAAGGCCATTAGGGTGTGCCTTTTCAGAGGCACAGGTAGAAAAAAAAAGGGAGGCCATTATCCTCGCTATTGACATTCCTTTGTAGAAAGCACCGCAAATACGACACGCTCATTACTTGGAAAGATACTTACATCTGCACACCTGATTATGACAAGCGTCTTTCTCGAGAATTGAGAGAATTTTTACTGCCTTATGAAATTCCATATGGCTAATGAATGATGTTTCATGCCGTCCTTTGTACATATTTGCTCATTTTCTTTAATATCTAGTTTCTAGCTGCACTGCAGCATTGTTTAAAATAAAATTTTATGAATGTACTAATATAGATATTTTATGCCTACAGATCCAGTAAACAATAACTTTAAATAAAAACAAAGGAGCACAAAACGACATTTCCCTTCACAGGACTTGCATATTAATTTTCTTTTCAACTACTTGGTAATATTTTTCGTAGAATAAGTTGTGGTGCACCACTTTAATTACATAAACATTAAGATGTGAACAGACATTTCCCTTATCTGCATTGTTGTCTTTAGTGTACTATTTTTTCTGTTTGAGCTTTGTCATGCTTAGGTATAAGTTATAGCATTTACTGCTGCTGTTTGCGAGGCATAGTGCTACTAAATTTAACTTTGTATTACTCTGTTACGCCAGTTTTACTACTGATTTATTTTTCTTGTTGCTGCACCTTGGCTCATATTAGTTGTAATGTTGCATTGCTTGGTAATTTAGACTTACTGTAGCTTGCTTAGCAATTTTCCATTTTTTTGTCATTGCTGTTTGTGTTAATTGTTTTGTGCTGCTGCATTACCTCGTCCCTTAGTTTAGCATCTGAGCTCAGTAGATTTAAGTTAGTTTAAGAGGGGGTAGACTATATAAGAAACTATGATGAATTGGAAGAAATGCATTGAGAAGCTATAAGAAAATGGTGTGGCCAAAAAAAGAATTTTGAAAGAGGATATGAACAAAAAAAGTAGGGTTTAGGGACAACAGGTTTAGGTAGGATTTTCTTGGAAATAAATGTTGAGGTAAGATAATGGTAAATAAATAATGAGGTAAGAAATGTGTGAACAGAATACAGAAAGTATGCTTGAATAGGATTTTTTTGGTGGAAACAAATGTTGAAATAAGACGAAAGATCTATGGAACGAAGTTTTGGGTTGGACTGCGGTACCAAATGTTACACTGAAAACGAACCCTGTCCTTTCCTTTTGTGTTATCCCACTATGTGTTTGTGTACCCTTGTGTATTTGTTTTCTTCCTGTCTCTGTGTAGTTTCATAGAATTTTTTCTTCTTCTAATACTAAGCTACATTCACTATGATGAGGAATACTGTTATCCTCGAATATAATTGGCATTAATAATATGTTATTTACCTTGTAAAGATGTTTAGACATTATTTATTCTTTTTTGTTTTAATGCTCATGTGTGAAGTTGATGTTTCAATAATTATTCTGATCTTTTATGTATTTACTTATGTCATAATTCCTGTAACACTGATGTATATGTTAGTTCGATTCTTTTGTAAAGCCTGTACCACAAATGTTATCTGTATTGTTATGTTCTTTAATGATGTATTTTGTACCTTTGTTATTGTATTTTTATGTTATACAATTGTAATTGACACCAGTTCATCAAATTAAGTAACTTGTACGTTACATTTCACTGCACACGTTTCTGTTGGTCATAGTATATGGACAATATGTGAGAAGTAGGGACTGTTAGTGTTTGCATGTGTGTTAATAATTCAGCAAGGGACTGTATAACAGCATTGCTGGCTCTAAGGACAATTCCAAAAACTTTGTGAGTGCACAAGTGGTGGTTATGGACTTGCTATATTATCGGCAAGACTCTTCAATGGTGATTGTGCACCTGCACAGTCACAACAGATGGCTGCTGGCCATCTCTACAAGGACTACAGTGGGTCTGCATCTTTGATGACCCAACAATACCATTATTTCTACAAGGACTACAGTGGGTCTACACCTTTGCTCACTCACCAATACCATCATCTCTACAAGGACTGCAGTGGGTCTGCACCTCTGGTGGCCCACCAATACCGTAATCTCTACCAGGACTACAGTGGGTCTGCTCTGTGGTGACCTACCTACCAATATTCTTCAAAACGTCGAATGACTCTGCTGTGGGTTTACTCTGTTGTGGCCCATTACCTGTCAGCATGTCAAGAGTCAGCATTGTCTTTCCGTTGGAAGGACAACACTACTTCTTCAAGACTGCATGGAAATCCACTACTTCCGTGTGCATTGTCTTTTACTGTTCAGACTTTGAGAAAAGAAACGGCAGTTTTACTGTGATGAATGATCAGGACTGTCTTTATGGACTGTGAGAAAATTTTAGCTTTTGACCAACATTGTGTTAATAAGTATGTGCATTTGATATTTTTCTTACTGTAATTATGAAAAAATTTTCCAAATCTGTATTGGCCAGTGCCCAAAACAATTTGTAAAATTTTTTGTGGGGAGCATGGGGGCTATGTAAGTAGGCTGTTTAGGTTTTCTTATTGGTAACGCCACGTAGCGCTCTGTATGAAAATCACTGGCTGTGCTGTGTGCAGTCTGTGGCTAGTTTGCATTGTTGTCTGCCATTGTAGTGTTGGGCAGCTGGATGTGAACAGCGCGTAGCGTTGCGCAGTTGGAGGTGAGCCGCCAGCAGTGGTGGATGTGGGGAGAGAGATGGCGGAGTTTTGAAATTTGTAAAACTGGATGTCATGAACTACTATATATATTATGATGTTAAGGTAAATACATTGTTTGTTCTCTATTAACATCTTTCAATTGCTAACTATGCCTATCAGTAGTTAGTGCCTTCTGTAGTTTGAATCTTTTATTTAGCTGGCAGTAGTGGCGCTCGCTGTATTGCAGTAGCTTGAGTAACGAAGATTTTTGTGAGGTAAGTGATTTGTGAAAGGTACAGGTTAATGTTAGTCAGGGCCATTCCTTTGTAGGGATATCTGAAAGTCAGATTGCGTTGCGCTAAAAAATTATTGTGTGTCAGTTTAAGCACAGTCATGAATAATTGTTGAAAGGGGACGTTTCAAAGTCACTGAAGTGCGTTACATGAGTTATAAACCAATCTCAAGTGAACAGCCTTAAAAGCTATCGACGATGTTACCGTCTGCGACAATCCTCCAATAGCTTCAGTTATTACGAGGACACTCTGATTAGTTGCAAATGACTATGAGACAGGATCTTGATGTTATTTGGAGCTTAATTCATCATCCCAAATACTCCGCTCCCACTGTGCCTCGTAAATTGTATTCTGGCCTCTCGTCTTGCACGAGATACAGACTTCCACTCTCTATCGTGGCTAGTACAGGAGAGCCCAGCACACGCACTCTCTGACGTAGCACGCGCAGCGTTCAGATACGCAGTTGCCGTTGCAGATTGTTCTTTGAAAATACATGCAAGGCGCCTGACTTCACAACTTTTTCCCTAATGATATTGACCGAATGCAATAATTATTCACACAAAAGTACAAAGGTTGTGACAATTCGTTTTACAAATCATATTGCAGTTAAGGAAAAAATACGAATTGTAGCCATAAAATAATGGGACTATCGCTGTAAAACATCTTATTTCAAAAACATGCGTATTTAATTACTGTCACTCACAATATGCTCCCTTCCTCTGGCCCTACAACACTCCATGCAAATTTTCCACTGATGGAAACGGTGCTGGAAGGTTTCCTCTTTGAGGCCCTTGACGACACGTGCCGCTTTCCCTTTCACTGCTTCAAGTCTCTGAAATCTTGTTCCTTTTTATCAATTGAAGACATAAGGTCTTGTTACTTTTAATGCAGATTTGAGCGTGGGGAATAGATTAAAAGCGGCCGTTGTGGCCGAGCGGTTCTGGGCGCTTCAGTCCGGAACCGCGAGACCACTACGGCCGCAGGTTCGAATCCTGCCTCGGGCATGGATGTGTGTGATGTCCTTAGGTTAGTTACGTTTAAGTAGTTCTAAGTCTGGGGGACTGATGACCTCAGATGTTAATTCCCATAGTGCTCAGAGCCATTTGAACCATTTGAGAATTTTCTGCACCGGTTTCGCACACACTTACCTCATGTTAAATTGGTTACGTACAAATTGCCTTACGCATTCTTTGTCTATTTCTACAGTTTCAACATTATACCGAATACTGAACCCATGGTCAGGCCGAAGCAGATTACCCACTTTTTTGATATTTTTTTCGTTTTTCATGCCGAAGGGCGTGCCGGGGTGATTCATCTTCAGCAAGCAGTTTCTCCAAGTTTAACGAGGAATTTCACGACATTTCGTTGCTCAATTATTACACTTATCATTTTCAGGCCAAAACAAAACAAAACAGCTCTTACAAAAACTAAGGCAAAGTCCACAATGATTTATGTACAGACAACAGAGGTGCCGCATTCGACGCAGAAAGCTTCACGCTTCACAGCTATTGGTCGTACAAATTTGTCGCATGCGTACTTACTCTGTGCCTGCATCAGTTCCGTTATTTTATAGCGGAGTCTCGTATTTTCCTTTAAATTACAGATGAAGGTTGATAGTTATAAATCAAAGTTCTGGGTACTAAAGGGGTAAATAATATTTACGAAAATTATTGGAAAAAAATAATGTCCCAACTACATCGTCGCGCTACACACTGATACCTACGGAACATTAATTATGTCGTATGTGATACACAACCTGTAGACAGGCTCTCACTGACGCAAAATGGCTTTCTGTTGACGCGATCATTCTTGCACGTAACTATCAGAACTTAGGGATGATAACAGTAACTTTATACTGTTTTCTTTCCAACAGTATGTACATTATTCATGCTGTTGTTGTGGTCTTCAGTTCAGAGACTGGTCCTGTTCAAGCTTCTTCGTCTCCCAGTACCTACTGCACTGAAATCTACATCGTTCTGAATCTGTTTAGTGCATTCATCTCTTGGTCTCCCTCTACGATTTTTACCCTCCACGCTGCCCTCCAATACTAAACTGGTGATCACTTGATGCCTCAGAATATGCCCTACCGGCCGATCCCTTCTTTTAGTGAAGTTGTGCCACAAATTTCTCTTCTTTCCAATTCTATTCAGTACCTCCTCATTAGTTATGTGATCTACCCACCTAATCTTCAGCATTCTTCTGTAGCACCACATTTCGAAAGCTTCTATTCTCTTCTTGTCTGAACTATTTATCGACCACGTTTCACTTACATACATGGCTACACTCCATACAAATACTTTCAAAAAAGACTTCCTGACACTTAAATCTACACTCGATGTTAACAAATTTCTCTTCTTCAGAAACGCTTTCCTTGCCATTGCCAGTCTACATTTTATAACCTGTCTACTCCGACCATCATCACTTATTTTGCTCCCCAAATAGCAAAACTCATTTACTACTTTAAGCGCCTCATTTCCTAATCCAATTCCCGCAGCATCACCCGATTTAATTCGACTACATTCCATTATCATCGTTTTGCTTTTGTTGATGTTCATCTTATATCCTCCTTTCAAGACCCTGCCCATTCCGTTCAGCTGCTCTTCCAGGTCCTTTGCTGTCTCTGACAGAATTACAATGTCATCTACGAACCTCAAAGTTTTTATTTCTTCTCCATGGATTTTAATTCCTACTCCGAATTTTTCTTTTGTTTCCTTTACTGCTTGCTCAATATACGGATTATTCATATCTAATTTATACTGATATTTCATTAGATTAATTAAACTGGGTCCATCTATATGTTGGGCACGAATGATTTTAGGGTATAAAGTTTGTTCAGTTATATGTTAATCATGTCGAAGTAGAGAGGATATAAAATGTAGACTGGCAATGGCAAGGAAAGCGTTTCTGAATAAGAGAAATTTGTTAACATCAAGTATAGATTTAAGTGTCAGGAAGTCGTTTCTGAAAGTATTTGTCTGGAGTGTACCCATGTATGGAAGTGAAACATGGACGATAAATAGTTTGGACAAGAAGAGAATAGAAGCTTTCGAAATGTGGTGCTACAGAAGAATGCTGAAGATTAGATGGATAGATCACATAACTAATGAGGAGGTATTGAATATAATAGGAGGAGTTTGAGGCACAACTTGACAAGAAGAAGCGACCGGTTGGTAGGGCATGTTCTGAGGCATCAAGGGATCACAAATTTAGGATTGGAGGGCAGCGTGGAGGGTAAAAATCGTAGAGGGAGACCAAGAGATGAATACACTAAGCAGATTCAGAAGGATGTAGGTTGCAGTAAGTACTGGGAGATAAGCTTGCACAGGATAGAGTAGCACGGAGAGCTGGATCAAACCAGTCTCAGGACTGAAGACCACAACAACAACATGTTAATCGTTCATGTACATTGTTAACGAGAAGTGTTTTGACATAATTTCATGCATTCGGTCCACTGTATGCTGGGTCCATGAGTAGACCTTCGCCTCGGCGTAGCACTGACCCTAGACTGACTGGCGGCACTCAGCGCGGAGTCACACTGCCTTGGACGCCCCTGGCCAAGGCGACGCCCCGGGTAACCTGAGTCTCGTCGCGGCGCGGCGCTGTTTACAGATGACAATGCGTGGCGCGGCGCGGCGCCTGTATCTAGTGCTCGCGACAGCCAGTGCCGCCGGCGGCCACGTTTTGTGTCGGGGCGTGAATCGCCAGACGCCCGCCGCGCCGGCCAGCCGACGAGCTAATCCCGCCGCTGGCGACTCTATATTTAACCCTTCTCGCCTTACACTGTTTTGACTCTGCGCCACGCTCTCCCGCTCTCAATGGGCCAGTAACGGGAGACTTGTACAAACAGCTGCGAGCCGCCCTCCGCCACTGCCGCTGCCGCGCCGCTGCTTCTGTCAGCCCCTGCGAATATGCAACGGCAGCAGCAGATCCTACATCGGTGATCGATCCGAGGGGAATTTCCTGCTTTTCGTTATGTCTGGTACTGGCTGACAGAGAAACTGAATACTCCAACTTGATGAAAGTACCTCGACTGTTTGATCTGAGTCTTAAGGGAGGCTGTGACGGAAAATGTAAACATTTATTTAAACAATCATTACATCCATATTTAGTAATGTACACATCTAAAATTTTGCATATGTAAAGCAAAAGAGCCGTGTTCGAACTGAACAATATACACTACTGGCCATTAAAATTGATACACCACGAAGAAATACAGATTATAAACGGGTATTCATTGGACAAATATACTAGAACTGAAATGTGATTACATTTTACGCAATTTGAGTGCATAGATCCTGAGAAATCAGTATTCAGAACAACCACCTAGTTGATACACCTGGGCATTGAGTCAAACAGAGCTTGGATGGCGTGTACTGGTACAGCTACCCATGCTGCTTCAACACTCTACCACAGTTCATCAAGAGTAGTGACTGGCGTATTGTGACGAGCAAGTTGCTCGGCCACCATTGACCAGACGTTTTCAGTTGGTGAGAGATCTGGAGAATGCGCTGGCCAGGGCAGCAGTCGAACATTTTCTGTATCCAGAAAGGCCCGTAGAGGACCTGCAACATGCGGTCGTGCATCATACTGCTGAAATGTACGGTTTCGCAGGGATCGAATGAAGGGTTCACGGGTCGTAACACATACGAAATGTAACGTCCACTGTTCGAAGTGCCATCAATACGAACAAGAGGTGACCGAAACGTGTAACCAATGGCACCTCATACCATCACGCCGGGTGATACGCCAGTATGGCGATGACGAATACACGCTTCCAATGTGCGTTCACCGCGATGTCGCCAGACACGGATGCGACCATCATGATGCTGTAAACAGAACCTGGATTCATCCGAAAAAATTACGATTTGCCATTCGTGCACCCAGGTTCGTCGTTGAGTACACCATCACAGGCGCTCCTGTCTGTGATGCAGCGTCAAGGGTACCGCAGCCATGGTCTCCAAGCTGATAGTCCATGCTGCTGCAACCGTCGTCGAACTGTTCGTGCACATGGGTGTTGTCTTGCAAACGCCCCATCTGTTGACTCAGCGATCGAGACGTGGCTGCACGATCCGTTACAGCCATGCAGATAAGATGCCTGTCATCTCGACTGCTAGTGATACAAGGCCGTTGGGTTCCAGCACGGCGTTCCGTATTACTCTCCTGAACCCACCGATTCCATATTCCGCTAACAGTCATTGGATCTCGACCAACGCGAGAAGCAATGTCGCGATATGATAAACCGCAATCGCGATAGGCTACAATCGGACCTTTATCAAAGTCGGAAACGTGATGGTACGTATTTCAACTCCTTACACGAGGCATCACAACAACGTTTCACCAGGCAACGTCGGTCAACTGCTGTTTGTGTATGAGAAATCGGTTGGAAACTTTCCTCATGTCAGCGCGTTGTAGGTGTCGCCACCGGCGACAACCTTGTGTGAATGCTCTGAAAAGCTAATCGTTTGCATATCACAGCATTTTCTTCCTGTCGGTTAAATTTCACATCTGTAGCAATTTTAATGGCCAGTAGTGAAATAAAATATGCAGGATTAATATTTTGCCAGGTATTAGAATTTTTAACTTATTTATTGTCTTTCTTATAATAAACCATTATTCAACTTCTTGTCATGCAATTAATCTGAAAATTTTAATGTAGTGGCGAAAGAAGGTTATACGACCACTAAACTACAGTTAGTAATTTATGGTACAAATTTTATCATTAACAAAGTTTTTAATTTTGCAGATCAAAATTAACTTCTTTTCTGAGTACAATCATCTAAAAATCAGAATGTAATTGCAGGATCTCGTATTTTTTAGTTTCAGGGAGACCGAAATACGTTGCGAACAGTTTGTGAAAATTTCATAGCAGTAGCGCTAATACTTTTTGTGAAAAATGTAAAACAGTGATAATGAGGTTCAAAGATTTTCTTCTCATATTTCTGCATGTAATAAGCTTACATCAATTTTCAAATCTTCCATACTGATACTCCTCATCCTCCAGGTTCCTTTTCTCTCCTCTTCGAATCTGCCGGCCCTGTATTTGCAGGTAAGACGCTGATCTGTTAGCTTTCTTGACCCTGCTCTCGTCGATGGTGTAAAATGCTTTTGTTGTAAACACACCAGTATCTACACCAGCTCTCTTCAACACTTCAGTTCTGCCATTATTTCCGTTATTGTAACATAAAACTGCATCACAGACACCTATTTTGAGTGCTTCAAGTCCACAGAATGTCCTTTTTGAGCATCTAATCCAAATTAAATTACTGAGGGTTTCATTTGCATTTTGTGTCTTTCCGTGAAGTCTCTTCCTCAATAAATCAGGGTTTGCAGGAAACCTGCACGTGAGCTTAATTCCATTCACAACAGGTTCTGGTGTTTATGTGAATGCGTCTCATTTCTGTTGTTGAACTTACACCAATCATCTTTCGGACACAGACTGAGCATTGGTGTTTGGTCAGTAGATGGTCTGTCGAAAAAAAAATTGCTCACACAGCACGCCTCATTGCCTCTAAATTATGTGTATTTTTCCTGATAGCTCTCCCATAAAATAAATGAAGAAAACCAGTTTCCTTCAGAGTAATCCTGCCTTTTCCTCCTAGTGGTTTTCCATTCTCAAGTATTTCGCCTTTCTTGTCTTTCAGCAAGAGACGAAGCCTACCACCAAGCGTCTGAACGAAGAGGAGACGCCATCACAAAGGTATTTAGTGTATCTAACACCATACCGGTCTTCAGATCTGAAGAACATCCTCACAACTGCAGCAGCCTCCATGCCCCCACTTGAGCTACTACAATTTTCAGCGCATGCTACTGCATGCATTCTTGCCACAGTTTCTCACTGTCTTTATTGTTGGACATTTTCCTTGTTGCACGCTGGTGACAGTATTTAGACATAATTTCTACATCTAAAACTTTAACTGAGTCAATACCAGTAACACATGCATCTACTTACAGAGATGTGTGACCCCTTTTCATCCAGGTTCCATCTGCAGATACACACAGGTCAGTAACATTTGTAGAAGATTCACTGTCATGAATATGTACTCCAGGACTATTTTTTTTATTATTTTCACCAATTCCTCAACTGTTTTGTTCATAGAAACTTTGAAAGTATCGCATACAGCACCAGACATTTCTTTATTTATTTTTTTCAAAGCTTACAGAAGGTGGAGGCATCAGAAAACTAAAAGATAAATTACCTCCTTCCCTGCCTTGTCTAAGGCATCTGAGAGCAGATGCTAACCTTAAATTTCTTTCACACGTACAGTGTCCGTTTTTTGGAGGAGGAAAATGAAAATTCATAGCCACAAGAATTACAAATTAATTTAAAACCACAAGCTAATGCTACTCTTCTTTCTTCAACAACAATGATGCATTCCGTATTTTTACAGCTAACACAGGAACATGAAACCTTTATAGCGTGGCAGAGAAGCTCTAAATCAATAAGTCTGAATCCAGTGGAATCCATATCAACATCATTCACGCACCTGTACAATTCTCCTGTCCCAAGTTTCGATGCTGAAGCTGAGAGTTTATGTTCTTCATTTCGAGCTGCTGCCTCTTTTTTCATGGTAAACCGATTTCCATGAAACCTCGGTTTACTAAACACAGTTTTTCCACCACCCATTATGCATAAATCTCGACTTCTACGTAAAGGTTTGCGAATTCAACCGTCCACCTCCTAATATGTGTTAGTATTGTCAAAACGTAAATAAACCACATGCAAGAAAGTTTTCAGGCCAAGATGTCAGCCAGAGATATAGATATCAGCCATTAATATCGAAAGAAAATAGCCTTCACACGGACAAAAATTCCGCTGAAGAAAGCAGTTTCCCAAATGTCGAAAAAAGTGGGAGTGGCCGCCAGTGCAGAGTTACTCAGTTTAACAATTTAAAAGAATTTCTATCACGTTAAAAGTTACACACGACATAGATTAAACTGTGTGAATAAAGAAAATAATATTTTTGAAAAATCGATTTTTTGGACCAAAATCCATTACATCCCCCCCTCAAGCAATTGTACGCCCTCAATGCAATTCTAATCCCGGATCCAGTTCTAAAGTAAAACACACACACACACACACACGCGCGCGAGCACACATAAACACACACACGCGCGCACACACTCACACACACACTCACTCACTGACTCACACACACACACACACACACACACACACACACACACACACATGTGAGGGCACAGAAAGACAGAACCTCAGGAGAGAGAGAAAGTCAGGCAACAAGGAAAAGGGACAATAAGAATAAGAGAGGAAAATGACGTAACAGAGAGCGGCAGGGAAACAAAAAAAAGAAAGTGTGTGAGACAGTAAAGATAGAAATGGAAATGAGCATATGGCATCGTTGACCGGGAGGCCCCTATTCGGGGAAGTTCGGCCCCCAAGTGTAAGTCTTATATCATTCGATGCCATATTGGGTGACTTGCGCGCCTGTGATGAGAATGAAATGATGATGAGGACAATACAACACCAAGTCCACGAAAGGAGGAAATCTCCAACCCAGCAGGGAATCGAACCCAGGCCCGCTTGCATGCGAGGCGACCACGTTACCACCCAGCTAAAGCAGGCGGACAATAACGATAGAGAATCCGAGAAACGAAGAGACGAAATGAATGAAATTGAGAAAGTGACTAAGATAAAGACCAAGGGAGAGTGAAAGACAGTGTGTGTGAGAGAGAAAACAAAATCGCTATAAGGAAAGAAAAAGGGCAAGGGTTCAGAGTAAACAGGGAAGAAGGAAGGGATGAAAGAGGAAATAAAGATAGGACAATAGAGGGAAGGAGGGAACGGCCAATAAACTTAAGGAGGGCGAGAAACAAGCAAAGAGACAGTGAGAATGGAAAAGAGTAAGTGATAGAGCTATAAACAAATCAAATACGTTATCTACAAATCAAGATGTAGATAGAAAGCTGGTAAATTGCAATGTATGTATTCCAATATAAACAGAACTTTAAAAACAAAGTGAGGAGAGAAACTAAAATTAAAACTATGGCAGTACATCTACTTCTTTACATAGTGAGACCAGGACCACTCCAAGCGACAGAGAAATATAATTGAGGCGTCTGAAATGAGATTCCTAAGAGCTGTGAAAGGATGCACAGGAATAGATAATATGAAAAGGAAGATCTTAGAAAAGAGTTAAAAGTTGAGAGAGTAAATGGTATAATAGATGAATATCGATAATAATAAGTAATAAAACCAACCACTAATAATGTCAGAGCAGTGATTACTACAGCACACTATTAAATATGCACCCCATGCGAAAAGAAGTCTAGCAAGATCCAAGAAAAGACGACATTAATCAAGCTGACCCACAATGAAGATACAGGCATCACACCTAAACCCTGAAAGAGAAGATGATGGTAATTACTGAAGCAGGCAACTGCGAACAAATGAAAAAAATGACCGAAAAGATGCTTGTAATTTTTTGATTGGGATTAAATGATCGTCTACAAGACCGAAACGGAAGAAATGAAAGTGAAAGGTTCAGAAAAACAATTTAGTGTTAAGAAGGGAGTGAGACAGGGTTGCAACTTGCCATTACCAGATCTTGAAGGAAAAATTAGGTGACGGGTACCAGGTCACAAGTTTTTTCAAGCCCAGTGCCCATCTTAGCCATGTGACAGAGGATGTAGGATCATTGTGGAAGGGTATTACCCGACAGGATCATGTTGTGATAATGGATGGAGCACGAAACAGTATTGATAGGGATCAAGGTTTCGGTATTCAGTGTGAGCTGGTAAAAATAGCATCTGCAACGAATCATACAAAAGTTGGCTTAGTACCTGCTTTCATACAGTATGATCGGCTCCAATTGAACAGCTGTGTCAGGAGGGTAGAACTCAGTTAGATTAGCTGCTTTGGGTGACTGCTTTGTCAGGCATAGGTTTGGTCCCTGTTGATGCTATTGGGTGGGACTTCACAAGGCATGGCCCTCATCTCAGGGCCGCGATGATACTAAAATCTTTAAGTGTGTGTTGGAGGGGGGGGGGGCACTGAAGCTCGTGGGAGAACTACTTTTTTAGACTAAGATAAGTATCCAATGATTCAACATTGAATGAAATTAAGGTAAATGAGAAGCTCAGACCGGCAGGTACTAGAAATGTTGACACAAGGTTTTCATAAAAGTGAAATGTTGGTGTATCGCATCAGGATATCAGTGAATTAAGAAACGAAGTAGATGAGCTTATAGTTTGTTTAGAAGATTTAGAAACTAAATCAATGTTCTATACCTGTCTGAACATCATGTAGTCACATACATGGAAAAGGTAAATGTATATGGATATAAGCTTTCAGCACTTGTAAGTAGAGGCAGTATGGAGAGAGGAGAAGTTAAAATTTATCATAGCGTGCAAAATTTAGAAAGAAAAACTTTTTGTGTAGAGCATCTTACAGAAGCTTGTGCCTGTGAGCTTAAACTAAATAATGATACTTTTTTAATCGTAGCTATGTCTAGATCCCCATTCGGAAATATTCAGCTATTTCTGAAAAACATGGATTCTTTGTTGTGCTATCTGTCAGACAGAGGAAAGAAAATTATTTCAGAGCTGATTTTCTGAAAGAGTCTGATAGAAAGCGTCACCTTGAAGTATTACTTGGTTGTTTCAGTTTGGAATCTGTTACTGATTTCCCTATTCAGGTAGTACAGGAAAGCAGAACAGTGACAGCTAATGGTTTTATAGACCAAGATAAATTTAATCAAATAAAAACATTTACTATTAAGAATGGTCTTTCCGATCATGATGCACAGCTAGTTATAGTATATAACATAGCTCCATACAGTAATGCAAAACAGTCCTCCAAAATAGTGCATTCAGTTAACGATTCAACAACTGCAAATTTTAGAAAAAGCTTGCAACAGTAGACTGAGATGAGGTGTACAGGGAATCTTTCTTCTGTAACGGAATTCATCTGGTATCAGACATTTTTATGGAAGAGAAGGATAAGTCCCTGAAAGTGTAGGTCTAGAGCACAGTTTTGTCTGAAGCGAAACGTAGACCACAGCAATTGCGATAAGGAAGAAACTGAAAATATTTGAAATAGGGCGCACTCAAAGAATGTTAAAAATTAAGTCGACAGATAAAGAAAGAAATGAAGACGTAATAAAGTGAGTAAATGGCCGACTTAAACTGGGTACAGCGGCCGAGCAGGTCCTCGTACGTCACGTCTCTCTGGAGTCAGTGATAAGTGACACGTGAGGTGGTGTAAAGAGCGACTAGACAGCGGACGAATTCAGACCAGTGATTTGAGTCACACTACACTGTTATGGAAGAGTTTGGGTTTTGCAAATGTCTAACGAACGTTACCTGTCTTCATGTGTAGTGCCAACAGTCAGATTAGTAGGAGGTGGTGTCACGTTATGGGGATATTTTTCGTGCTTAAAGCATGGTCACCTTATTGCGCTTAAGAAAACGCTAAATGCTGAAGCATATGAAGACATTTTGTATTATTGAACTCTGTGTACAGTGGAGTGACAGCTCGGAATCGATAATTGTTGATATCAGCATGGCTACTGTGGTGTCACCGCCAGACACCACACTTGCTAGGTGGTAGCCTTTAAATCGGCCGCGGTCCGTTAGTATACGTCGGACCCGCGTGTCGCCCCGAGCACCGCCACACGGCAGGTCTAGTGAGACTTCCTAGCACTCGCCCCAGTTGTACAGCCGACTTTGCTAGCGATGGTTCACTGACAAAATACGCTCTCATTTGCCGAGACGATAGTTAGCATAGCCTTCAGCTACGTCATTTGCTACGACCTAGCAAGGCGCCATTACCACTTACTATTGATGCTGTAAAACATGTACCGTCAAGAGCGACGTTCACCATTTATGGATTAAAGTTAAGTATTCCACCAGCTACGTCAGTTTTTTCTACAGTCTAATTTCCTTGTCCTGTTCCAGACCTCACGCCAGCCTGCATGAGCTAAAACGCGTGCCTTTCGGCTTCCTCTCGTACCGGTGTTGGCTCTCCTGCCAACTCACAACAGCTACCATAAAGTAGCGTCTGTGACGGAATGGTTTGTGGACAGTAACGTTCCTAAAATGGACTTGCCTGCCCAGAGCACAATGGAACACCTTTGGGATGAATTTGAACGTCGAGTTTGCTCCAGACCCAAGCGTCCAACATCACTGCCTTCTTTGACTTCGACTCTTGGCGAATAATGGGCTGCCATTTCTCCACAGACATTCAGGCACTTCACTGAAGGGCTCCCACCAGAGTTCTAGCTGTGAAAAAGGCGAAAGGTGGACATAGCACATATTAATGGCGACTGACAGGTGTCCAGATATTTTTAATCAGATAGTGTAGAATAATGCCGCATCTACTTCTACATGAACGAATAGTTTATTTCCTTCTTGAGGAAGCAGTAGTTTAGAGAAATAGGACGGGCAGCAAAGACTAGAACATGAGAAATGGATTATAGATGGTAATGCATGTAGTAATAATGTAGAGAATAAAATATAAGAACAAGGCACAAAGAAACATGGAAGATAGTACATCATCAAATACTAAAACTGGCCCTACTGTATTTAGTAAACCCCAGTCGGAACTTTCGTGCACAGAAGACATATCCTGGTTTCCTACCTTACGTTTATTGTCTAGAGCCGTTAGAAATACTGCAGGAAGCTGTCTAAATAAAGTAGAGTTTTTTCTGACGTTTGATAAGGAAAATGATTGAATTTTTGTTAAAACATTATGTTCTTTTATGTTACCCAACGATTATCATTTTATTTCAGCCGAGTGTAGTTAATATGTCTCTGCCGAAACTTCATGGTTGTAATAAACAGAAAATCTGTAATAAATACAAAAATTTCCGAGAGAACTGGAAATAGCAGTTGGTTTTAAACGAACTAAGAAATAAAGTAGTCTGCTTAATATTTAAGCCTAATAATGTTGCTATTGGGTTAAAGGTAACTAACACCGGCAGACGATACGAAAAACACAAATCGAAATACAATGACAAGACTGATTAAAGAGACAGAATTTGAGAGGCCAAGTCCGATATGAGCGAGCAAATATTCCTATTTACCAAAGCAGTCGAAAGGTAGTGAAGCAGCCGTCCATACCAGCCAGATATGTAGCCTGACTCGAAAGTTAAAGACTCGATAAATTTTAATAATTTAATGGAAAAGACCTTTATTTACAGAAACTATTTACCGCGGAAATGAAAAGGCTTTTCAGCTCTATTACTGGTATTCACCAAAAAAGTAAACAAGTTGCCAAATTATCTTTGGAACACTACAGTATGCCAGTTTTAGTGACCTAAACGAACTCTCATCAACGCCCACCTACTTACCTGATTAGAAGTTTTGTCGCGGTATATAGGTCTCTATAAAGGAGAGACATATCGCAGCAATTCGTCGCCAGATCGCGCGATCTGTCTGCAGAACGATTGTGTAGGAAAATTGCAGGTCGTACCCATCAGATACTGACCGCTCGGAATTTCCGTACTTTATGATGAATTGCATGCGACTTGTGACAATATAGCTTCCAGACTGTGATTCGTTTGTTCAGATATTAAGCGAGCGTGTATAATTTTCTTTCACGTCGGTATACCCATGTAGAGTTAGAACTTTACGTCAGAATTCATAGCTATTCAGAGAGCATAAACCACTCTGAAAACTGTAATTTAGACATACAAATATAACCATTGCCACCTTCTGGTTTTGCAGTGATCAGGAATTTTAAACTTGTGCCAAAGGAGTAGAAATTCGAGGGAAGTCCACAGTAATTATGATGATGTACTGGGCTCAATCTGATGGTTTTGAGTTATTTATGAAATGGGAATGTCCATTATTAAATTTTTTAATTTCTAAAACCAATGAGGCAGTATTAAGTGGGCGTTTTAATTTAAATGTTTTGGGCATACCTGTTTTATGTCTTACTGAAATCGCTTGCCATTTCATGTTATCTAACATTTACTCACACAGTGTACAGCAGGAGTTATGGAAATTAACAGTGCTACATTTGATAATATTTCTATTCTCAAATTGAGATCTCAAAATCACTGTGTAGTCCCTACAGTTAAACTAAAAGACTAATAAATTAAAAAAATTTTGACGACTGTAAGTAGCTTTTTTGAAATACAAACAAGAAAGATGTATGCAACGCACATGACATGAATGAAAAGTGTAAGGTATTGTGTAGCACAGCACATAATTCCCAAGACAAGCATTCAAAAACTAGTTTAAAAAATTATAATTTCTGCTCTTTTGGTTTTCCAAGTATTAGGGGATTTTCAAATCAGTTCCACTTGTGGTAAACATAGTAGTTCATACTCCATAACAGATATTTACGGCAGTTGTGTTCGAAACACTCGTTGGCATTGCGTCGTATTTCGCTCATGTGTAACGCGTTCGAAACGAGTGACTGACCGCAGGTGATATCGCTGGCGAGCGATTCGTCGGACGTATGTGGTGACTAAACGCTACATCAATCCACCTACTTGTTCTCGACTGATTGAAGCCAACCACTTTAATGGAGGATTTTATACGACATTCGTATTTTACCAACACTCTGCACAAAACACCACAAAAGTCGACATATATTTTGCACAAATAACAAATAAAGACGTAAATGTCAGGAACACTGCAAATGCACATTTACATGTTGTAAAAGGAGATGAAATTATGTATTGGGAATATTTAGTACCACTACAGAAAGTTAAATTGAATTTCTGCATCATGAACGACGTTTTTGGAAAGCCTGCAATTCTTTCTATAATGATTGTAATAATAAAATACTGCACCAGCTTAGTATTTCGTAGCAGCCCCTTGCGTTTCAGGAATTTATTCCCGTTTTCAATAGTGTGGGAGTTTACTTTAGTATCGTATGTGATATGTGGTGTGTGATGTTCTCTTTCATTGCTTATATCACGAATCGCGTGGTGCTTTTCAGAATTTTATTCCCATTTTCAAGTGGTGGGGAAATTTACGTTAGAATTGTACGTGATGTGTGATGTTGTCCTTCATTATGCAAAAATTCACACGCACGCAAACCATTACTCACACAGTTTTCTTTACGTAAAACCGTACAAAGATACAGTCAGTCTGTAGCAATCTTTGTACCACGAGTAACAAAGTGGATGATGGTTTGAATGTGTGTGAATTTATGCGCTATGAAGGAGCCACAATACCTGAAAGAAATTTAAAAGAGAGAAGAAGAACAACACACGTGCACACGTCACATGCCATGATAACCCTAACGCCCACAGGACCTGAAAATGGGAATAAATTTCTGAAGTGCATCGTGCGATGCTTAAAAAAAGGTAACTGCTGCAGCGTTTTATTATTTAAAGGAAGTTAAATGCCACAAGAATGAAACCCACGCCATAAATAAAAAAGAAAATGGTTCAAATGGCTCTAAGCACTATGGGACTATGGGAGGTCATCAGTCCCCTAGACTTAGAACTACTTAAACCTAACTAACCTAAGGACATCACACACACATCCATGCCCGAGGCAAGATTCGAACCTGCGACGGTTGCAGCAGCGTGGTTCCGGACTGAAGCGCCTAGAACCACTCGGTCACAACCTCCGGCTCATAAATAAAGTGTCATCATGTAGACTTTTATATCGCTATGAGAGTCATAGCTAAATAAGCTTCAGTTTAATCTTCAGAAATTAATAAAGCTGACTGGAAAGATCTGCGACCAAGTTGTGTGAGAAAGGTAACCAAAATTGCAAATAATAAATAATTTTGAATTTTCTTATACGTCTATTATTAAATTTTTCACACATGCTATGAGAGAAGTCAGAATGTTCTTTGGAAGATCCGTAACTGTCAGGAATAGAGTGTCAAGTGATGCACTGGTGGCTCATAAAATACGTTGTCCGCTCACATTAATGTGACCACCTATCAAAAGCCTGAATAACCAACTTCTGCAGCGCGGACCGCTCCGAGACGCACAAAAAGAGAGTCAATGACGTTCTGAATGGCACCGACATGGATATGTAGCCATTCCGGCACTAATGGCGTGGCCACCTGCTCTAGATTTCTCGGCTGAGGATCCACGGCGAGAACAGCCCGACTGACGAGGTCCCACAGATTCTTGGTTGGTTTTATATCTGGGGAGTTTGGCGGCCAGGAGAGCTCGGTAAAATCATTCTGGAGTTCTTCAAACCATGCATACATGTGTTGATCCATTGTACCTCCCAGAGTGACAGGATCAATCATGGAATGGCAGGAAAGCATTCCCTAGACCAAACCGCTCCGTCCTCCGACCTGGACCCTCGCGACGATTGTTGCTGTGTGCTTGCTTTCAGACGTTTCACTCAGTACACGCCAACGGCCATCTGTGCGATCGATCATAATATTTGATTCATCTGATAAGGACACCTGTCGCTACTCTGTGGACGTCCAGTTGCGGCGTTGTCGCGCAAATTCCAGTTTCCATCGGCGATGAACGGCAGTCAGCATGGGAACGTGAACCAGGCATCTGCTGCAGTGGCCCATACGTAGCAACGTTCGCTGAACGTTCGTTGAGAAGATGCTGTTGGTAGTCCCTTGGTTCGTCTGAGCCATTAGGTTCTCAATATTTTCACGTCTGTTCGCCTGTACGTATCTCCGCAGACATTGTTCACCCCTGTCATCCATGGCCCGTGGTCCACCACAATTACCTCGGTACCGGTTTGCCATTTTGCCATACTTTAACCACGGTGGCACGCGAACAGTTCACATCTTAGCCATTTAGGAAACGTTCCAGCCTTGGACCGAAACCCAGTGATCATACCCTTTTGGAAGTCAGACAAATAGCTCTGTTTCTAAAAAGTACATTGTTTGGGCGTGTGTCCCCCTCCCCCCCCTTTCATTCTTCGCGGTCGTGTACTCTCCACTGCTAATACTGCCACGCACGTGCCGTATCTAGAAGACGACACATTTTGAAATTGCTTAGAAAATGGCTCTAAGCACTATGGGACTTAACTTCTAAGGTCAGGGGTGGCCGAGCGGTTCTAGGCGCTTCAGTCTGAAACCGCGCGACTGCTACGGTCGCAGGTTCGAATCCTGCCTACGGCATGGATGTGTATGATGTCCTTAGGTTAGTTAGGCCTAAGTAGTTCTAAATTCTAGGAGACTGATGACCTCAGATGTTAAGTCCCATAGTGCTCAGAGCCATTTGAACCATTTTTTCATCTGGCAGGCTACATGTGGTGTCGCCCCATCTTGCATGAAAACAGTGGTGTGGACACAGCTGCCTTCTTGCAAAGCCGGAATCATGTGTTGCACAAGGAAGTCCTTATAACGTGCAGATGTTACTGTGCACCTAACAGGCCCATGAGGTGTCACCTCCTAGAAGAGAAACGGACCGAGAATGAACGGAGCGTGTGAAACCATACAACATAGTCACGTAAGCCGAGTGCAGTGGATTTTTTCTCACAACATGTGGCGGTGTAGAACATCATATGTGACAGATCTTTGCATTCACGGCACCGTGGAGGGTAAAATGTTCCTCGTCCGTCCAAAGAATATTCTCCAGCCGCATGACATCCATCTCCATGCGTGCCAAAAAATGACAACGAAGTCGCGGCGTTGTAGCCTGTCTTGGGGCTTCATTTGATGCACATTCTGAATCTTGTAGGAATACCAGTGTTAAATGGAGCGCAGAATCTTTTGAACTGTAGACTAGGAGAGATAATTCCCGTGACACAGCTCGAGCACTGGCTGCACTGTTGGCTGTACCTACAGCAACTTCATGAAGAGCTGCCGTGGGAACTGGCCGCCTCCCACTGCTGCACATCGTAATTCAACTGTTTCTTCAGATTTCTTGATCATATTTTATAAGTCATCTACTGACATGGGGCCGCTTCACAGCTGTTTCTGTCTGCGACACTCGTGCAGTGCAGCGGTGCTATTGGTGCCGTTCTGATAAAGCAACTTTACCAGCAATGTTCAGTCTTTCTTCTCAATATCCATCGCTTTTCGCAGGAAAAACACCAACCAACAGTCACTTCAAAAAATGGTTCAAATGGCTCTGAGCACTATGGGACTCAACTTCTGTGGTCATCAGTCCCCTAGAACGTAGAACTACTTAAACCTAACTAACCTAAGGACATCACACACATCCATGCCCTAGGCAGGATTCGAACCTGCGACCGTAGCGGTAAAGTCACTTCACAAAAGTAGTCAACAATCATCGCCAAGAGACAAATAGCATGCTGACGAGAAAACAGGAAGATTTCACATTCTGACTGCTTGCAGTGCTTTATTTTCTCCTGATGGCAGGAAATGGAAATATTTTTTCAGCATACTCCACGATCGCAGCGGTTAAAGAACATACCTACGATTTTCAGCCTGCTGAAATGTATACAGCCTGCACTGCAGCACACGGAACACCAAGAGTTTAATTGTAACCACCCTGTCCTTTGTTTATAGACTCGTTGTTGGTTGAAGTAACTGTAGTCGACGATGTATAACAAATTTACTCTGCGCAGCTACAGCGCTCAATAAATATTTTCCAGCACTGTGGGAGCGTTGCAGCTTTTACATTAGTTTATGGCAGGAAGCACTTAAGTACTTTTACTTTACTGTCCGCACTACGGTTCGCAAACGTCGTGCTTCGTAAACCTTTCACTCCACAGTTCCAGTGTCGTAGCTTTCATACTATTTCCTGAGATATTAGTTTCTGGCGTGAAGAACTTTCATATATATATATATATACTTTCGTTCAAAGTCCGCACTATGCATCGAAAACAGCCTATTATTCCTGCTACAGATGGGCCATTTTCGCTCTTACCACACAACAACGACCTCCTCTGATACTGAATTTACATTGTGACTGATTCGCGCTGCGTCCTATCCATATAATACTAAGCTCTCAACAAATTATAACTTCTTAAACCTCTGCACATGACACTCAGTTTAGACTTTATTTGAAGGAGAAAAAAATATATATATTGCTGCTGCCGAGGTGGATCTACTGCAATGTTCTTCAACAAAAATCGAAATCAAGTGGTGTGAAATAAATGTTTATATGTATTAGTGTCATTTCACAATTTCCGCTGAACGACGTTAATATTTGCTATATGGTCTATTTAGCTCACCATTTGTATGACACATGAAACACACCCACCGTACAGCATAACATTTCCACGCAATATTTTAATACTTCGGGAAAATAAGTAATGATCCGGAACTTGTCGTGTTGGAAAACGCCGCCAGTGTTCTTAAGAAATCAGCAGGACCAATGCCATCGCAGAAACCATATACAGGTTGTTCGGAAATTTCCGTTACGAAGTTCTAGAACTTGCAGAGGTGAGGGCGTACATAATATTTTGAATAGGAAAACGTTTCCGGAAACGTACCGATTCCGTTCTACGACGGTTTCGTTTCAGATGTTTCACTTATCCACTCCGGGTTGAGGAATTGAATTAGGCTGTACAGCTTTTAGGTAACAATTCTGATGGAAACATAACAGAAATTGGGGGGCAAGGCATCAACGTGATATCACTATCATGCTCTTCAAACCACTGTAGCACGATTGCCGGCCGTAGTGGCCGTGCGGTTCTAGGCGCTGCAGTCTGGAGCCGCGAGACCGCAACGGTCGCAGGTCCGAATCCTGCCTCGGGCACGGATGTGTGTGATGTCCTTAGATTAGTTATGTTTAACTAGTTCTAAGTTCTAGGGGACTAATGACAGAAGTTGAGTCCCATTGTGCTCAGAGCCATTTTTTGTAGCACGATTCTCGCTTCAGCAAAAATGTGATTTACCCGAAGAGCCGACTCGTTTCCATTGACCGACTGTCGAATCCCGATAGTAATTGACGATGTCGCTGGATCAACACGTGAACACGTAGGGTGTGGTCTGCTGCTGAGCTCCATTTTCAACAACGTACGATGTAAGGTGCGCTCTGAAACACTTGTGCATGCACCAGCATTATGCTCTTTCGGCAGAGATGCCACAGATGACTATTTATTCTACATTACAGAGCGGGCAAGCTCCGAACCCCACATTCTGTGAAGAGTCGTGGACGTTCAACCATTTAGCGCCTAGAAATATTTTCATCCTACCTCGTTCCGTACATGCTCACGATAGTAGCGCGTGAATATTCGACCAGCTTCGCTGTCCTTTGTCAAAATCACTTATGTCAATGGATACCCTAACTTGCAGCCCATATCTTCGCTAGGGTGATATCTTGTCCGTGTCTGCTCCTCTTACATGCTTTTGTTACCGCGTCACGTGCCCACAATGCCACCAGGCGGCATCGAACGTAGCGGTGGGCAGTGGTGATAATGTTTTGCCTTACCAGTGTGTGTCCTGCGTTAGAGATAATGCATGGTATTTTTCAGTGACAATGGAACAGTTATCTAACGTTTCACTTAGATGTAGTTGCAACCGACCGTACTCACACATGCGAACTAATGACACAACAGGCTTATTCAACTACGCCTACATTCAGATCACATAAATGTGCAGTAAAAAGAATAAGTAGGCTACACAGAAACTGCAAAGCAGTAGCGGAAAAACGAGTGTACACGAAATGTGTTTCATAACGAACACCATTAGAACACCATTAGAAATAAAACATATGTCTATGTGAACTTTTCCTGCTTCAAATAAATGTTTCTGCTGTCTTTTTGTGTGCTGACATTTCCCCGACCGACACGCTAAGGAAAAAAGGAGAAAGATGACAATGGTAACTGAAAGAATCTTAATAAATTCGTTTTTGAAGGAAGTTCTTCTTTCTTTCTTGTATTTATAGAATGGCCTCTAACTGTACTGCACTTTTATTTTTAGGTAATTACAATTATTTCACCATTCTCACCTTTATCACTTTTCCTCAGCACTGTGTTAGGATGACTTTCCTTATTGCATACATTGAAGAGAGTACTGTGTTCAAAATTAATACAATTCAGAAACCATTGGGTTACATTACGAAAACAGATTTTCATACTTCAAAATTTGATTGACGTTTTCAACACATTATCCGGCCTCGTAAAGGGAGTGCAGCATTTATCTCAAAACGCACGGCCAAGTTTCTGTCGTTTAAAAGTTCTTATTCTACCTTGAGTGCTTCCTTGTCAACCAACATCTGTTTCATGAGTAAACTTACTAACACGCTTGTTTCTTCCGAACGTGACTTGACCATCATTTTCGAACAAAGGATTTCTACGCATTGCTTTAAAATAAAAATATACATCGGCATCAGTTTGGCTCCATAGGAACACCACTAGTTGACCGCCTTGGTTTTTCATTTTGCTTCATCTGGCGTTTATCAAGATATTTAATAGGAGATTCTGTGGGTTGTCCTTTAGTTGGTGTAGCCAGCACAGGAAAAGTTTCACTTTAGTCAGGATACGTATCAAGAAGTCAGTCTGCGGTTTTCACCGTGGGAAAATCGTGACTATTACATGTGGATCATTTGGAACGATTCCAAAATCTTTGAATCAGTTAACTACGCTGCTGACTGTACCTGTTTGGAATAGGCAGTACTCAAAAGAGACGAGGCCGGGAACTTGCTCCAGTCATCTGAATTGAAAAACTAATTTTTAAGAGGTCTGATACGAATAACAAGTGAATAAATAATGACTGTGTGACGCATAGTGTCTGAAGTAGTCATTTATAGTAAAGAATAACCAAAAATCTTACGAGTTACTCCGCATGCGTTTATGTCGACTCTCTTGAACGTTATAGGTTTACAACACGCCAGGCAATGTACACAAAAGCATCTAACTCTCACTGATGTGGTGGTAGCGGCTACAGTGTGCTAGGCCTTAATGTCTCAACGTGTGAAGCTTTCTTCAGTAGTGTCTGTAGGGAAGTGCCACCTAATAGAATGAACTGAAAGTGAAGAACTATCTTGCCACGTGCGTTAACCTGTCCCGGTCTATACTACATAGACCTTGAAAGCAACTCTGCGTGTTTAAAGAAAAGGAAATTGGCCAAGTGGGAAAAAGACTCGCGCTTTGTGGTTTCCATGAGTAGATAGTTCATCCATGGCAGGAATCGAGAATTACGACGCTATCGATATCGATGCTGGCAAAATATCGGTCCAAGGAATCCCAAGACTTTCGAGAACGTGTATGTTTTAAGTTTAAATTTTTTGTATAACTTCCTATTTGCTACTATAATTCCTGAGGAAAAGGTGAACAGGGGGACTGACAGACAGTTGGATAACAGACACAAAAGAATAATTTTTTCGTGTGATAGATATACAAATTAACAATTTTCACATTTTTTTCCCTTACTTCTGCTACGAAACCTTGTTTACTGCCTAATCTTATAATTCTAGGTCAATGAGAAGTACCCTACACGTTTTGGTAAGTGAGTTGGCGAGTATCAAAACTTGTGACATAAAAGGCCGTACCTTTCGATTGCATGGAGCTAAGAGCTTAAATGATTTACACCGCCAAGGGACTGTGCACCTTAGTACCATATGTATCATAAATTTCAACTTGATACCTCTACACATTCCTACGGATAAAGGATTCTCAACAGTCGGACGGACAGACATACAGAACAGACGGGCAGCTAGACAGGCAGAAAACAAAATGATCCTACAAGGGTACCGAGTTTACCGATTGAGTAACGGAATCCTAAAAAAGCAAAGTTTTTTTCTGAAAAGAAGTGGTGAACATCTCTTCACACCTGTGTCGCCTGTACCGCAGGGTGCCGGACCAAAGTTGCTGTTGCTGCACGTTACGCAGCAAAATGTCAGAGCCGCCTCTAGCTCGGGGTCGAGTGGAAACACAAATAGCTGGAGTGGTGTGGTTCTTGTATCTCAGACTCCTTAAGCCGCAGACCTCCTCCCTGTACGGCATATGTTCCTTCTGTAGACCGGAGCTCAGCAAGCGGGCAGCACGATAATCTTCCAACAGCAGAGAACCCGTGGTCTGTTACGCAAGCAACTGCGCTACGAGAGACACTCATACGCAGACGAGTGGTGCAGCCGCTGTCAGTTGATGCTGTGCCTCAATAAACATAACTTACTGCGCATAAGGAAGCAAGGTGATTCACTACTCTTGGAACCTTTACCAATTTCACTTAATACATGGAACAGGGAAGATCCAACTAAGGGAAACTGCAGTGTACCAATTTGATTGGCATTACTGTCTTTATTTCTCGGCTTGAGCGAACTCAGGTGTACCTACTTACGTTAATAATTTGAATAAATGTTTGTTAAATGTGTGAACTTAAAATTTGTTCTTTTTGTCATTTTCTCCCACGTAGGAAGAGGAGAGTGCAGGCAAGATGTTCCGGCGGTGCTCCCGGGAAGCTGCATCTGGCGGTGCGGGCCACTTCAGTAGATAGAGCCATCGGTTGTCACCGTTGAGAACACGGCTCTACCATTGTCTCGAACCTCTGTATTCATTGTTAATGAACAGCAAAACGAAAAATATTGTAAAAAGATCACTGCTTGACTCTCGAGCTGTTACCATTTACGAAATTTGTGAGACAGCTTTGTAATGTGAGAAAATTAAACGACCAGTTGTACCGTTAAAAAAGAAATCTGGTTTTGCAAATTTTCTTAAGTAATGTTGTTAACAGCTATTTACATGAAAATGAATTTTTTTTTAACTGTCTTAAATTTTCACGTTGGGAACTGATGCAGAGAATTAACGTGAAAAGAAAGTCCACAGAATATACTGAAGTCATTTATTATTACTGAAGTGTTTTTGAACAATATTTTATTATGCAAGTCAAGTTCGAAACCGAATTTTTTGTAGTTTTGATTTGAAAGTGTTTGTGAATAACACTCCGCTGAAACCAGTGATTTCCTTAAACTCAGTGAATACAAAAGTGGTAAAAGCAGAATTTTGAAAAGTAATCAGTGGTGAACAGTCGTAAATTCAAAATCTAAAAAAAATGCTTTACCTCAGTTTTGATCGACGTAGTACCAAGCTATCGATGTCAACATAGACAGATTGCATGAACTTTGGCGTTCATTTTTAAAGACGTAAACTATTTCGGTGCGCAGATAGTGGCTCTCGAAGTTAATGAAATACGTACTCAGCTTGCATAATCAAAGTTAACCAACTGAAATACGTATTACGGCTAACGGTGTTTGAATATTGGGTCCAAGACATTAGCGTACGGTGAAGTCAAACAATACTGTTGATTGAACAGAATTTTCAAGGCTGAAGGCCTCCAAACAAGAAATCTTAAAAATCAAGAAGATTAAAATGAAGGCAAAATAGCAAATAAAATACACAGCGAGGCTGAGAGCCCCAAGGCAAGGCTGAATAGCCAAACATAAACAAGATGCAATACAAATGGCTGAAGGCCCACAATAAAATTTCCAAAATTGATTTACACAATAAATTTTTATTTTATTTTAAAGCACTGGCTACGATAGATTATAAACAGACAATTAAACACCGGTGAGAAGGACAATAAAGAAAACGGTACTCATAAGCCTCCAGGGAGGTCGGTCTGCCCTCGTTCACTTAGGTCAGACAGGTGGTGAGCCCAACTACACTTGAACCAGGAAGTGGCAGACTCTACCAGAGAGGCGCTCTGCATCGCGGTGTAGCTTGCTGTCCAGGTTTCGAGAGGGTGCGTTTCTGGATGAGGTATCGAATATATTGCTTACCCCTACTTATACCTCCCGAGGAGATCACGAATGTAAAATTAGAGAGATTCGAGCGCGCTCGGAGGCTTTCAGACAGTCGGTCTTCCCGCGAACCATACGCGACTGGAACAGAAAAGGGAGGTAATGACAGTGGCACGTAAAGTGCCCTCCGCCACACACCGTTGGGTGGCTTGCGGGGTATAAATGTAGATATAGATGTAGAACCGCACGGCCACACGACATATTGCGAACTATGGATGAAGAGCAACAGGCAGATTCCATATTTCTAGATTTCCAGAAAGCATTTGACACGGTGCCTCATTGCAGGCTGTTAACGAAGGTACGAGCATATGGAATAAATTCACGGACATGTGAATGGCTCGAAGACTTCTTCAGTAATGGAACTGATAAAGTTGTCCTTGACGGCACGTGTTCATCAGAGACAAGGACACGGTCAGGAGTGGCCCAGGAAAGTGTAATAAACCGCTGTTGTTCTCTATATACATAAACGATTTGCCAGAGATGATGATGATGATGATGATGTTTGGTTTGTGGGGCGCTCAACTGCGTGGTTATCAGCGCCCGTACAATTACCCAATCTTTTGCTCAGTCCAATTTCGCCACTTTCCTGGATGATGATGAAATGATGAGGACAACACAAACACCCAGTCATCTCGAGGCAGGTGAAAATCCCTGACCCCGCCGGGAATCGAACCCGGGACCCCGTGCTCGGGAAGCGAGAACGCTACCGCGAGACCACGAGCGGCGGACTTTTCCAGAGAGGATGGACAGCAGTCTGCGGTTGTTTGTGGCTGCTGTTGTGGTGTACGGTAAGATGTTGAAGCTGAGTGACTGTAGGAAGATACAGGACCACTTCAATAAAGTTTCCAGTTGGTGTGATGAACGGTAACCAGCCCTAAATGTGGAAAACTGTAAGTTAATGCTGATGAGTAGGAAGAATAAACCTGTAGTGTTCAGATACATTATTACAAGTGTCCTGCTTGACACTGTCAACCCGTTTAATTATCTGTGTGTAACGTTGCAAAACTGTATGAAATGGAATGAGAATGTAAGAATTGTGGTAGGGAAGGCGAATGGTCGACTACGGTTTATTGAGAGAATTTTAGGAAAGACTGGTTCACCCGTAAGGGATACCGCATATACAATGCTGGTGCGGCCTATTCGTGAGTACTGCTCGAGTGTTTGGGATCTGTAGTAGGTTGGATTGAAGGGAGACATCGAAGCAATTCAGAGGCGAGTTGCTTGATTTGTTAACGGTAGGTTCGAACAACATGTAAGTGTTACGGAGATTCTTAGTTAACTCAAACGAGAATCCCTGGAGGGAAGGTGACGTTCTTCCCAAGAGACATTATTGAGAAAATTTAGAGAACCGACATTTGAAGCTGACTGCTGCTGACTGCTGCCAACGTACATTGCGCATAAGGACCACGAAGACAAGATAAAGAGAAATTATCGTTCATGTGGAGTCATATGGACAGTCGTTTTTCCCTGGCTCTATTTGAGAGTGTATCAGGAAAAGAAATGACTGGTAGTGGTACAGGGTACCCTGCGCCACGGTACGGTGGCTTTCAGAGAATCTATGTGGATGTAGATCTACATGTACAGTTAGCTAGTGTGTTGTGAATGTTTGATGAGGAAGCCATTCTGTATGATTTTATTGATAGCCATTCTTTGTATTCAATTTCATTTACATCTACATCTACATTTATACTCCGCAAGCCACCCAACGGTGTGTGGCGGAGGGCACTTTACGTGCCACTGTCATTACCTCCCTTTCCTGTTCCAGTCGCGTATGGTTCGCGGGAAGAACGACTGTCTGAAAGCCTCTGTGCGCGCTCTAATCTCTCTAATTTTACAATCGTGATCTCCTCGGGAGGTATAAGTAGGGGGAAGCACTATATTCGATACCTCATCCAGAAACGCACCCTCTCGAAACCTGGCGAGCAAGCTACACCGCGATGCAGAGCGCCTCTCTTGCAGAGTCTGCCACTTGAGTTTGTTAAACATCTCCGTAACGCTATCACGGTTACCAAATAACCCTGTGACGAAAGGAGCCGCTCTTCTTTGGATCTTCTCTATCTCCTCCGTCAACACGATCTGGTACGGATCCCACACTGATGAGCAATACTCAAGTACAGGTCGAACAAGTGTTTTGTAAGCCACCTCCTTTGTTGATGGACTACATTTTCTAAGGACTCTGCCAATGAATCTCAACCTGGTACCCGCCTTACCAACAATTAATTTTATATGATCATTCCACTTCAAATCGTTCCGCACGCATACTCCCAGATATTTTACAGAAGTAACCGCTACCAGTGTTTGTTCCGCTATCACATAATCATACAATAAAGGATCCTTCTTTCTATGTATTCGCAATACATTACATTTGTCTATGTTAAGGGTCAGTTGCCACTCCCTGCACCAAGTGCCTATCCGCTGCAGATCTTCCTGCATTTCGCTACAATTTTCTAATGCTGCAACTTCTCTGTATACTACAGCATCATCCGCGAAAAGGCGCATGGAACTTCCGACACTATCTACTAGGTCATTTATATATATTGTGAAAAGCAATGGTCCCATAACACTCCCCTGTGGCACGCCAGAGGTTACTTTAATGTCTGTAGACGTCTCTCCGTTACAAATAGTCATACTCAGTTTACATTAATTGGCACCACACACACCGAAAATAATGACATAGTGAATGTTCACGTTCAGAAACAGGGTAGCACAGGCTATTCTAGAATGATGGGCCAATGGATCAGGTACACCTGCCTGATATCTTGTAGTGCCCCCGCGAGCACTCAGAAATGCCGCAACACGATGTGTCATGGACTCAGCTAACGTCTGAAGTAGTGCTGGAGGGAACAGACGTGAATTCTACAGGTGCTGTCCATACATCCGTAAGAGTAAGAAGGGGTGGAGATCTCTTCTAAACAGCACGTTACAAGGCATCCTAGATGTGCTCAATAACGTTCATATCTACAGAGTTTGGTGGCCAGCGGAAGTGTTTAAGATCAGGAGAGTATCCCTGGAGCCACTCTGCAGAAATTTTGGACGCTTGGGATATCGCATTGTCCTGCCTTAATTGCCCCAGTCCGCACAATGGACATTATTGGATGCAGGTGATCAGGTAGGATGCTTATGTACGTGTCAACTGTCAGAGTCGAATCTAGATGTATCAGACGTGCCATATCACTCCAAATGCACACGCCCCACATCAATACAGGGCCTCCACCAGCTTGAACAGTCCCTGCTGACATGCAGGGTCCATGGATTCATGAGGTTGTCCCCATACCAGTACATGTTCATCCGCTCGACGCAATTTGAAACGAGACTTTTCCGTCCAGGCAACATGTTTCCAGTCATCAACAGCCCAATGTCGGTGTTGACGGGCTCATGCGAGGCGTAAAGCTTTGAGTCGTGCAGTCATCAAGGGTACATGAGTGAGCCTTCGGCTGCGAAAGCCCACATCGATGATGTTTCGTTGACACTTGTTGGTGGCCCAGCGTTGAAATTTGCTGCAATTTGCGGAAGGGCTGCACAGTTGTCGCGTTGAACGATTACGATTCTCTTCAGTCGTCGTTGATCCCGTTCTTGCAGGATTCTTTTCCGGGCGTAGCGATGTCTGTGATTTGATGTTTTACCGGATTCCTGATATTCACGGTACACCCGTGAAATAGTCGCATGGGAAAATCCCACTTCATTCGTACCTCGGAGATGCTGTGTCCCATCGCTCGTGCGCCGACTGTAACACCACGTTCAAACTCACTTAAATGTTGATAACCTGTCATTGTAGCAGCGGTAACCGATGTAACAACGGCGCCAGACCCTCGTTGTCTTTGTATATATGCGTTGCCAACCGCAGCTCTGTGTTCTGCCTGTTTAAGTATCTATGTATTTGAATGCTTATACCAGTTTCTTTGGCACTTCAGTGTATATGACAGTGCATTGGTGACACAGTTATCGGAATTTAAAAGTCACAAGATTTTTATTTTCAAGATTTTAGTTTGGAACGTAGACGTGGTGCGCTGTTAACAACTGTTACTTCCCAACGTTGAAATTAAAATGCATTTCTTTCAGTGGTTTATGTGTTCTTTCTCTTCCGCGACTCCTCACAAGTATTTCTAGAAAGCTTCCTCGTCCTGCGATCTCTAGTTTGTCTCAGGTAGCAAACGTTTAATTACAACCACTCTGTATCTCGATCTTCATACTCAGTGCCACACAAGCGAATCCGTAGCTGCAAAGGAAACGATTGTCCAGCATTGCACAAAGCTAAATTCTGCTTAACTGCGCTTGTTCCTCAAATATGGTAAGAATGCACCCTTCATTTTGCTTCTCTGTACGACTGTTTTAAGGGGGGCAGGACGTCAAACTGGCTGACTTGGAGCAGGAGAGGCCCCACAGGACATTTTAATTTCCACTGTCTATACTTTTACAAGTAAATTCATAAAACTTTGTCAGCATGACCAGGAAGGATTCAGGATTCACACTGGTGGCAGCGGAAGTTCAAAAACATAACAAAATAATTATTTTACATGTGAAATTTCATCATTTTTTCACTTACTATTGGCTGCATTTGTTGCTATAGGTACGCTTTTCTTCATAAGTAAGAGAGACTGTTCGATGAATTTTTCACAGCATACAAACCATACTCACAGGTGTCTGAAACTTTATAAGATACACTCCTGATAAATGGAAAAAAGAACACATTGACACCGGTGTGTCAGACCCACCATACTTGCTCCGGACACTGCGAGAGGGCTGTACAAGCAATGATCACACGCACGGCACAGCGGACACACCAGGAACCGCGGTGTTGGCCGTCGAATGGCGCTAGCTGCGCAGCATTTGTGCACCGCCGCCGTCAGTGTCAGCCAGTTTGCCGTGGCATACGGAGCTCCATCGCAGTCTTTAACACTGCTAGCATGCCGCGACAGCGTGGACGTGAACCGTATGTGCAGTTGACGGACTTTGAGCGAGGGCGTATAGTGGGCATGCGGGAGGCCGGGTGGACGTACCGCCGAATTGCTCAACACGTGGGGCGTGAGGTCTCCACAGTACATCGATGTTGTCGCCAGTGGTCGGCGGAAGGTGCACGTGCCCGTCGACCTGGGACCGGACCGCAGCGACGCACGGATGCACGCCAAGACCGTAGGATCCTACGCAGTGCCGTAGGGGACCGCACCGCCACTTCCCAGCAAATTAGGGACACTGTTGCTCCTGGGGTATCGGCGAGGACCATTCGCAACCGTCTCCATGAAGCTGGGCTACGGTCCCGCACACCGTTAGGCCGTCTTCCGCTCACGCCCCAACATCGTGCAGCCCGCCTCCAGTGGTGTCGCGACAGGCGTGAATGGAGGGACGAATGGAGACGTGTCGTCTTCAGCGATGAGAGTCGCTTCTGCCTTGGTGCCAATGATGGTCGTATGCGTGTTTGGCGCCGTGCAGGTGAGCGCCACAATCAGGACTGCATACGACCGAGACACACAGGGCCAACACCCGGCATCATGGTGTGGGAAGCGATCTCCTACACTGGCCGTACACCACTGGTGATCATCGAGGGGACACTGAATAGTGCACGGTACATCCAAACCGTCATCGAACCCATCGTTCTACCATTCCTAGACCGGCAAGGGAACTTGCTGTTCCAACAGGACAGTGCACGTCCGCATGTATCCCGTGCCACCCAACGTGCTCTAGAAGGTGTAAGTCAACTACCCTGGCCAGCAAGATCTCCGGATCTGTCCCCCATTGAGCATGTTTGGGACTGGATGAAGCGTCGTCTCACGCGGTCTGCACGTCCAGCACGAACGCTGGTCCAACTGAGGCGCCAGATGGAAATGGCATGGCAAGCCGTTCCACAGGACTACATCCAGCATCTCTACGATCGTCTCCATAGGAGAATAGCAGCCTGCATTGCTGCGAAAGGTGGATATACACTGTACTAGTGCCGACATTGTGCATGCTCTGTTGCCTGTGTCTATATGCCTGTGGTTCTGTCAGTGTGATCATGTGATGTATCTGACCCCAGGAATGCGTCAATAAAGTTTCCCCTTCCTGGGACAATGAATTCACGGTGTTCTTATTTCAATTTCCAGGAGTGTATTTAATTTATGAAAAACTGAATGAGCTGTTACGTTTTAAACTTTATGTTTAGAAAAAAATCAAATTTTGTAGTTAATTGCCACATTTTTTACCACAGTTTGTAATAGATTACACAGTTTTTCATAGATTTGGAAAATTCTAGAGTTCCATATACCTATAACTATGATTTGTATGCTGTATTAAATTCATTAAAGAATCTCTCTTACTTGTGAAGAAAAATGTACGTATAGCAACAAATGCAGCCAACAGTAAGTGAAAAAACGATGAAATTTCATATCTAAAAAAATTTATTTTGTCATGTTTTGCGCTTCCACTGCTATGAGTGTGAATCCTGAATCCTTCCCGTTCATGTTGACAAAGTTTTATGAATTTACTTGTAAAGGTATAGACAGTAGAAAATAAAATGTCCTGTGGTGCCTCTCCTGCACCAAGTCGGCCCGATTGACGTCCTACGCCCCTTAAGTCGAAATGATCCCTGCGAGCGGAAATGATGCTTTTACCTTAGAACCGGAGAGTTCTTGCCTTTCACGTTTCGAAATTACAGTTTGCTGTAGTGCATTAGAACGTAACATCTGTTGCTCCTTGCAATTCTTCTGATCAAAAATGCTCTAGAGGTGGTTCAGCTCGTTAGATAGGCCTCCGGGATTAGAGAAAGCATAGGTCCTGTGCACCAGGCCTGGAGCACTGTCACAGTGTGATGGATCGAGGCTGCAGTTGGCGTGTTTGTATAAATCTGCGACAACTGGATTCTTATAATGAGCATGTCTCGGTGTTCTATGAACACTTCATAAGAGAGAAGTTAACTGTCCTCGTCAGCCACCAACGTAACTCGAATACTGAAGCAGAGAAATTTTTAGGTCAAAATACAGGATGTTTAAAATATTGTCATTTTTCCTGCAACATGCAGTATTGGCCAAAAGTAGAAGCATAGTACCTATAATTGTATGTCCATAAATCAATACCTGTTGAGATATACTGAAGATCTGCAATTCATAGCATTTCTTTTATTTACATAACTTTTTTCATGGTTCACAAGAGATGGCTTGGTAAATTACCAAAACGTGTGGGTACATGTAAATCCTCCATCGATAATGGAGGATCTGTACGCTATCAGTTTGTGGTCAGGAACTGTCGGTGACAGACTCAAGTAGCCATACACTTTACCATACAGATTAACAGGTGTTGTGTATTACCCAGTAATACACGATGAATTACCGGTGCTATAGGAGAACGTTACCCTTGCAGAAAGACAACGTCTGTGTTTTGTACAATTTAAAATATTTGTACGTCAGTACCTCACAGCAAAGTTTTATGGGCGACGGACTGCTCGAAGAGGTTTAGCAGAATGGCCTCCGCATTTACTGTACCTGTGTCGGTATGGTTTCTGCGGGGGCATTTTAAGGTATAAGTGTATGCACAACCCACTGGCAACATGCAGATGTTACTGGAGCGTTGTGGCCAATGCATGTGACGCAGTCCGAATGTAGCCAGTGTACAAGAGAGTGTGTGATTCTCTGCTTAGAAGGTCTGAAGGACGTGTCAGGATATGTGGTAACCACATGGAGCACTGTCTATAGTGTATGCTTCTGTTTGTACGTAAATGACAGATGGGAATGAGAGGACAGATTGGCCCATATTTCAGTAGGTATTTGTTTCTGGATGTATCATTCGAGGAACCTTTCTTCTAACTTCGACAATTACTGCCTCCGGTAAGAATATGTGGCTTCTTCTTCTTTTCTTTTTTTTCTTTTTTGGTCCTTTTACGCCTCGTATACGTGAATTCCTACAGCCGTGGAGGCATATGATAAAGCTGTCAATCTCTCAAGGCCAGATGTGTAATGTTTCAGGGGCATTGCGACAGAAAAAAGGATACCAGTTCGAAGAACGTACAAATGCAAAATGTTCGAAGAACTGATTCTCCGTGTTTCCAAGTGTCCATATTCCTTCTTAGGGATCCGCTGTTTTCATGATTTGCTTTCTTTCAACATTTTGCTTGCATCACCTCCCTATACGCCGAACGTTGTCACTACTGTTGCTCCAGAAGTTAACTGAATATATTTTGAAAAAAAAAAAAGGCCGGTTTAGCTGTAAATCGTTTATTTTATGGGTACTACCGGTTTCGCAACATTTTAGCTTCATTTTCAGGTGCAATGAAATCAGTGAGAATGGCATGACCCAATGTTCGTCGTAAGCAATTTTTCGCTACTTAGCGCACGTCAAACGTAAAATAACGTAGAACGCTCCCGGGACACCATGAGTAACATTATCAAAAATGCACCAAATTATATATCCAACCTGTCGGTGCCCTGACTGCAAAGTCTGCTGCGAATATAGTATTTTGGGAGCTTGCAAGTAAAACAGAATACGCATTTAAGATACAAAGTGAAAACTGGCATCTTTGTGTTGTTGGAAGGCTTACAGCTGTTGGCAATTAGCAAGTATTGTGATGCCGGGAGTGTAGGAGGAGACACTTGCTGGCGCTGCAGGAAGTTACCGGGACATCCATACCTCTAGTTTCGTCGCGATGAGACGGCCGATAAGGAAGCCGCCTGCTATTTATAGTGGCCCTGCTTCCGTGCCGGCGCTACCCTTGTCGTGGGTCGGAAAGCCGAACACAGTGAAGGGTTATATCGGCGGGGTGGGAGGCGCCTCGCCTTGTTTGATTTACGACCGCGAGTACCGTTTGAGGGCGTCTCAGGCGAGTCGATAGCATCTGGCGGACGCCGCCAGGCCCGGCCTATCTGATGGGGAGAGTCGGCGTACGATGCGGCGCCGTGCGGGCGTGGCCGTCTGTTTCCTCTTTTACACAGTCTCCCCAGCTGCACCATCTGACAGAGGCACCGAGAAAGAACTCCCAACAAAAAAATTACTCCTTTTGTTAAAAAAATCGTGCTGTTCGGGTACGTCGTGGTGCGATTCAGTACAGACAGATCCCTCTGGTTGGCAGCATTACTGGGGGTGGTAGAACCAGAGCGAATTTCCGTCGCCAGGGGGAGGCGGAGTGACGATGACGTCGATGCAAGCGCGACCCCGGGGACGGTTGCTGACTCTCATTGATCGGGTATCAAGAGGTTTGTGTGGCGACAGCGGGAAGTATGCGCCGTGACGTAGTGGCCAATAAGACCCTTGGCTCGCTGCTATATTTGGAATGTTAGTCAGAGGGGGTTACATAATGTACTACCTCGGCCAGCTCGCTGTAGAAGTTACACTGATCAGCCAGAACATTACAACCATCTACCTAATAGCAGGTACGTCCACCTTTGACACTAATAGCAGCGACGACGCGCCGTGGCATGGAGGCAACGAGGCCTTATAGGTCGCTGGAGGGAGCTGGCATTAAATCTGTACACACAAGTCATCTAAACCGGCGTAAATTCCGGGAAGGGGAGGGCGATGAACTCTGAGGCCACATCCGAGATGAGTTCAGTCGGATGCAGGTCTGGCGATCAGGGCGCCAGAACATCAATTATAGCTCTCCAATGTGTTCCTCGAACCCTCCATCACACACTTGGCCTTGTGAAATGGCGCATTATCTTGTTGAAAATCCTGGAACAAACATAAGAATACTGCCCACGCACAAAAATCTAGTCACACGGCCGCTGTAATAAATGCAGTGTATATAAAGCCTGCTGCAGACATTAGCAAAACAGGCAAGTAAACAGTTTCTTCAGCGCTACGCCAGTCAAAAAAACCTTTTTCTTCATTTGCATCTTAGTGGAAAACGTGTGCAATTTCAGACACTGGTGCCTCTTTAACATTGCTGAATCGTTACACTTATGAACTGTTAGACTCCTCACGCCTGTCTAAAACTAGCACGCACTTGATGGCTTATAATGGACAAGACATTCCCGTTCTCAGAAAATGTACTTTTCCTGCCATGTACCGCCCGCATACGCGAACTGTGACTTTCACTGTGCTACAATCACGCGATTCTGAGAACTTACTTGGTCTTGATTCGTTTAGCTTTCAAATTCAAGACAACGTGTTGTCAGCGACTGCATTCAATAGCAAAGATAGTGCTGGAAGAATTCCCTTAACTCTTTTCTGAAAGTTTAGGGAAGGCTAACAGTTTTGTTGCACACATTCCTGTGAAAGACAATGCTGAGCCGAATTTTGCCGAGCCAGAACTGTTCCCACTGCGTTACAGAACAACGTGGCTGCTGAACTTACAGAATTGTAAGATAGCGAAGCTATTGCGCCCATACAAGCAAGTCAGTGGGCAAGTCCACTGGTTTTGATCCCCGAACCTTCAGGTCGCATTCGCCTCTGTGTTAAGTCTATAGTCAACCCACAAACTGTGATTGATGCTTATCCTTTGCTACGCCCAGAGGATCTCATGGACAGAGTTGCCGCTGGTCGCTACTTTTCAAAAATTGATTTGCACGACGCATATCTTCAAGTACCACTAGATGAAGAATCTCAAACTGTGTGTGTTTTGAACACTCATTTAGGCTTGTTTAAATATTTGCGTATGCCTTTTGGCAGTGCTTCCGCACCCGCCATTTTACAACGATATTGGGAACAGCAGACTGCTCAAGTACCGAACTGTTCAAACTATTTGGACGATATTGTCGTAGCAGGTCGTACACCTGAAGAAAACGCTGCAAATTTGCGTGATTTCTTTCGTGTATTATCAGATGCAGGACTAAAATGAAGACTGTTTTTTACTCCTGAGTTGCAGTATCTTGGTCACGTCATAAACAGTCAAGACGTACATCCTCTTCAGTAGCATTTGTTAGCCATACGTAGCCTGCCAGTTCCTCGCAATGTCACAGAATTGCAGTCAGTGTTAGGGAAAATGGACTATTATATCCGGTTCATACCGAATGCTGCACAAATCTGAGCGTCGCAAGAACGTTCTCTTTGTTTAGACAGATGAGTGCCAAGAAGCTTTTCAAAAACGTAAATATGTGTTGCTCGGTGATCGATGCTTGGTTCTCTTTGATCCTGACAAAGCAGTTGTATTGCAAGTTTTTGTTTCCACTCACGGAATCGGTGCAGAGCCACACAGGTTTGTTGATAAAGGCAGGCCTATTGCTTTCGCATCAAAAGTTGTCCAAAGCTCACAAGGGGAGGCCGCCAATTGTGAAGTTCAGATTCGATTCATACTGCGCATAATAAAAGCTCATGGCCAGAGTTGTAATGTGGCAAAGCACCAAGATGCACTTCTCAGCCGTTGTCGAGAAAATCGACAGTTAAAAGATAGCTTCGGATACTTTTTTTTTGTATTTGTTTTTTGTAATTCAAATATATATATATATATATATATATATATATATATATATATATATATAGACTTACACTATACGTATTCGTTTCGGAATATCGTTTGTACGTCTTCCGTTAACTATACGTGGTAAACATTATGAAGACAATTAATAACATTTGTGAAATACAACTTTGTCTGCGGAAAACATAATCATGTTCGAAGTCGCCAGTTTTTCCACGACAAACGACTTTCAACAACTTATTACATGCATAATTTTTGCAACTGATTGCCGGGAATTTTATATATATACATATATATATATAATTCCCGGCAATCAGTTGCAATATATATATATATATATATATATATATATATATATATATATTTGAATTACAAAAAAACAAATACTAAAAAAAAAAGTTGCATGGCGTGAGATTCGATCCGGCGACTTTCGGATTACGAACCCGAGCGCTTACCGCTGCGCCACGACGCTGTAGAAAACTGTTAGTCGTAGAGAGTATTTCACCGCAACGGTTTTTTTAAACTGTCGATTTTCTCGACAACGGCTGAGAAGTGCATCTTGGTGCTTTGCCACATTATACCTCTGGCCATGAGCTTTTATTATGCGCAGTATGAATCGAATCTGAATTTCACAATTGGCGGCCTCCCCTTGTCAGTGTAACTATTCACAAATAGAGGAAGTGGCATGGGTTGTCGTGTACGGTGTCACTAAATTCCACCACTACTTGTATGGCAGAAAATTCTACTTAGTAACAGACCGCAAGTCATTGCATTCCTTGTTTCATCTGACGTAGCCTGTTCCTGTACGAACTGCCCAAAAATTACAAAGATTGGCTTTGTATCCAAACACGACGACTGTACGTCACTTTGGGGGGAGGGGGGCAGGGGAGGAATGTTATGGAGTAAAGTCAGCACCGGCACGCCAGTCAAGAACGACAGACAAGAGACAGCTGTGAGAAGAGGTCAGCCAATCGCACGCTGACCGACCTCCCTCCAGGACGACAACGCGACAAAAGCAGCCCTCAGGTGAAGAGGAGATAAGCGCCGCGCATCACTGGTGGCAGCCCATTTAGATAGCAGCTTCAACGTTAGGCACTTCGTTAGCGACGCATCGTAGCCTCTATCATTTGCTATCTCTAAGTAGCACAGACTAGTATTTGTCTATTCTGAATAAGGCTGATTATTTGTGTATATCACCTTTTGCTTGGGAGACATCTATCAAAGTTAAATACTGTAATTGTCTTGTAATAAAACTCATTAATACGAGTTTTTTATTGTTTGTCTAGCGAACGGAGTATGCAGGATTCCTACATGCAACTACCTCCATGTGTCAAACTTTGGAACCGTTGTTGATATACATACTCTGGATATAAACGTCAGAGAGATGTGCGAGAATATCATAATTTACGAAAAATTCTCAGAAACAGAAGTTAACAAAAGTGTAAACGTCAAATAAAAAACGTCTAGCCAATAAACACCTATGAATTAATAGCATCTACGATTCTATACATACGATTCAATGTATGTATCATCTGTATAACAGTGCTTATACTTTGTAAACATATGATATTGTTGCTACAGAACTATCAAATTACAGTCAAAACAAATAAATTACCACCTTAATTCGGGAAATATACACACAAGCACCAAATAAACTGGTACAACATGTATATTCAAATACAGAGATATGTAAATAGGCAGAATACGGCGCTGCGGTCGCCAACGCCTATGTTGTTGTTGTGGTCTTCAGTCCTGAGACTGGTTTGATGCAGCTCTCCATGCTACTCTATCCTGTGCAAGCTTCTTCATCTCCCAGTATCTACTGCAACCTACATCCTTCTGAATCTGCTTAGTGTATTCATCTCTTGGTCTCCCTCCCCACCAACGGCAAGGTCCATGGTTCATGGGGGGGAGGGCCAACGCCTATATAGGACAACAATTGTCTGACGCAGCTGTTACATCGGTTACTGCTACTACAATGCCAGGTTATCAAGATTTAAGTGAGTTTGAACGTGGTGTTATAGTCGGCGCACGAGCGATGGGACACAGTATCTACGAAGTAGTGATGAAATGCGATTTTCCCATACGACCATTTCACGAGCGTACCGTGAATATTAGGAATCCGGTAAAAGATCAAATATCCGACATCGCTGCGGCCGGAAAAAGATCCTACAAGAACAGGGTCAACGACGGCTGGAGAGCATCGGTCAAAATGACAGAAGTGCAACCGTTTCGCAGATTGCTGCAGATTTCAAAGCTGGGCCACCAACTACTGTCAGCGTGCGAACCATTCAGAGAAATATCATCCATTTGGGCTTTCGGAGCCGAAGGCCCACTCGTATACCCTTGATGACTGCACGACACAACGCTTTACGCCACGCCTGAGCCCGTCAACACCGACATTGGACTGTTGATGACTGAAAACATGTTGCCTGGTCGGATGAGTGTCGTTTCAAATAGTATCGAGCAGATGGACGTGTACGGGTATGGAAACAACCTCATGAAGCCATGGACCTTGCATATCAGCAGTTGACTGTTAAAGCTGGTGAAGGCTCTGTAATGGTGTAGGGCGTGTGGAGTTGGAGTGACACGTGCGTAAGCATCCTGTCTGATCACCTGCATCCAATCATGTGCATTATGCATTCCGATGGAGTTGGGTAATTAAAGCAGGACAATGCGACACCCCACAGTCCAGAATTGCTACAGTGTGGCTCCAGGAACACTCTTCCTTCCGCTGGCCACCAAACTCCCCAGACATGAACATTAGCCGCACGGGATAGCCGTGCGGTCTCAGCCATCTTGTCACGGTTCGTGCGGCTCCTCCCATCGGAGGTTCGAGACCTCCCTCGGGCATGGGTGTGTGTGTTGTCCTTAGCGTAAGTTAGTTAGTTTAATTAGTGTGTAAGCCTAGGGACCGATGACCTCAGCAGTTTGGTCCCATAGTCCTCACTACAAATTTCCAAATTTCCATGAACATTATTGAGCATATCTGAGATGTCGGAACTTGGCCTGCAGAAGATATCTCCACCCCCTCGTTTTCTTACAGATTTACGGACAGCCCTGCAGGATTCATGGTGTCATTTCCCTCCAGCACTACTTCAGACATTAGTCGAGTCCATACCAAGTCGTGTTTCGATATTTCTGTGTCCTCGCGGAGGCTCTACGGTATATTAGGCAGATGTACCACTTTCTTTGGCTCTTCAGTGTAGAACGACATTTACAGTATAGTTGCCAACGATGCTCTGTCAGTCCATATAAACAGTACATACATAAGCAGAAATATATGCTCGATGTTCTACAATAATATAAAAAACTACAATGAAAGTAATGTCACCCACATTGAACCGCAGATCACAAAACGGTAATTCAGCTGAAACAGATCTGTAGTGAAAGGCAAAGGAAAAACATTAATATCACACAGCAACGAATCTGGACACCCTTATAAATACATTTTCTGACGTGTCCTCGGAGTCTTTCGCGACGGCATACATGAATAAAACGTTCTCAGTTTTCAAGCCGCGTCAGTTCGAATAAAATCCTCGAGCTTTTGTTGGTCACCTTCGCTATCGTCGTCAGGAGTTCACTGACTGTTGGGGCTGCTACGGTTTCTCGCTTATATGGACATGATGACATCATCAGCAGCCAATCAGATAGACCCAATGTGGCGAACACGCGTAAGTCGACCCGGGCAGCTAGCGGAGATAGGGCGCAACATATCTCGACACTGCTCTTCGAGTGTCCGGCGTGTATGGTGTACCCCGTGAATGTGGCAGCATTTATATCGGACAAATGGTTCAAATGGCTCTAAGCACTATGGGACTTAACATCTGAGGTCATCAGTCCCCTAGACTTAGAACTACTTAAACCTAACTAAGCTAAGGACATCATACACATCTATGCCCAAGGCAGGATTCGAACCTGCGACCGTAGCAGCCGTTCCGGACTGAAGCGCCTAGAACCGCTCGGCCACAGCGGTCCGCTTGTATATCGGACAAACAACTCGCACGGTTGCGGAGCGTTGTACTGAGCACAAGCGCCGAATGGAGCTTGACAAGTCGGCCATAGTGGAGCATTGCCTAGAAAACGGTGTAAGTAGGCTTTTAGGTTTTCTTATTGGTAACGCCACGTAGCGCTCTGTATGAAATATCACTGGCTGTGCTGTGCGCAGTCTGTGGGTAGTTTGCATTGTTGTCTGCCATTGTAGTGTCGGGCAGCTGGATGTGAACAGCGCGTAGCGTTGCGCAGTTGGAGGTGAGCCGCCAGCAGTGGTGGATGTGGGGAGAGAAATGGTGGAGTTTTGAAATTTGTAAGACTGGATGTCATGAACTGCTGTGTATATTATGATTTTTCAACACTATTAAGGTAAATACATTGTTTGTTCTCTATCAAAATCTTTCATTTGTTAACTATGCCTATCAGTAGTTAGTGACTTCAGTAGTTTGAATCTTTTATTTAGCTGGCAATAGTGGCGCTCGCTGTATTGCAGTAGTTCGAGTAACGAAGATTTTTGGGAGGTAAGTGATTTGTGAAAGGTATAGGTTAATGTTAGTCAGGGCCATTCTTTTGTAGGGATTATTGAAAGTCAGATTGCGTTGCGCTAAAAAAATATTGTGTGTCAGTTTAAGCACAGTCATGTACAATTTTTCTAAGGGGACGTTTCAACGGACATAAAATGCAGGTCGAAAAAACAAAAGTGTTGGCTCATGCATCTACATATTGGGCCTCCGTTATAGAGGAAGCGGCTGAGATTCGTTTAAACAAAAACAATTTCAATAGATACCAGGGGTATACACTCAGCAGGGCATGGGGGCGGGCGTTGGACATCGGAAGAAAGCAAAGACAGATGCGCGAGGTGGAAGGGGCAGTTTCAAACGTGGCGCCTGCCCTTGGCGCCACCTGCCCTGGTCAACTTACGCACGCGCCCCACATTGGGTCGATCTGATTGGATGCTGATTATGTCATCATGCCTATATAAGCGAGAAACCGTAGCAGCCCCGGCAGTCAGTGAACTCCTGACGACGACGACGACGGAGATAGTCATCGAAAGTTCGAGGATTTTATTCGAATTGATGCGGCTTGAAAACCGAGAACGTTTTATTCATTTGCTGACATATGATACACCGATAGTCGTATGGAATATAAATTGTTGACGATTTCGTCATATGAAATGAAACGGCATTTTCTGCGAATCTTACGCCTGAAAATAAAGCTTGTGAAAATAATTGAAGTACTACAAGCGCTGACTACGGCATAGAATAACTCCTACCTCTGCCCATAATGAAGTAAACCGAAGTCCAACCTTATGCCTCGTATGAGGATATACGCACAAGACTTTGGGTCAATCGAGAAATACAAGACCAACAGCATCGAAAAGAAATCGATCAAGAACTGGATGTAGCCCACTTAAGTTTAAGCAAAAATGTAACGCCATTTATTTTCGATAACATTACCGAATTAGTTGATATATACATACGCTTAACAAGCGTACAAACTAGATGAACCCATAACAAGAAATTCAATAAGCTCGTGGTTACCCAACATCCAGCAAAAGCCCAGTAAAAGAATACCAGTCTAACATAGACTTCTACCCAAGAATAGAGAACCATACAGATACTGCCTTTACCGAACGAGATGCTTATGTATAGACAAACAAATGATTACAATTTTGAAAAATTGGATGATATATTCGAGAGAAAGAGCTTCACAAATTGACCAAGTCAATAAGGCGTTGGTCCACCCTTACGCAGGCAGTTATTCGACTTGGTATTGACTGATGGAGTTGTTGGGTGTCCTCCCGAGGCATATTGTGCCAAATTCTAACTGGTGCATTAGATCGTCAAAATCCTAAGTAGGTTGGAGGGCCCTGGCCATAATGCTCCAAAGGTTCTCAATTGGGTTGGCCAAGGTAGGGTTTGATAAGCATGAAGAAGCACAGTAGAAACTGTAGCTGTGTACATGCGGGAATTATCTTGCAGAAATGTAAGCTCACGACGGCTTGCATGAAGGGCCAAAAATCGGGGCGTAGAATATCGTTATATACTGTTGTGCTGTGAAAGTACCGCACACGATAACCAATGGAGTCCTGCTATGAAAAATGGGGCCCCAGATCATCATTCCTGGTTGTCAGGCCAAATGCGGTAGAAAGTCAGGTTGATATCCCAAGACACGTCTTCGGCCTGGAATCTTATTGACTGGAGTAGAATTGTCTTAAGTTATGTGCCCCACTTCGAACTGAGTCCCGATTACGAACGAGCACGTTTCTGGAGACGCCCCAGACAATGGAGGGACACCATCATGAGGGTCCGCCTTACGGGCCGACAACCAGGAGTGATGGTCTAGGGTGCCATTTCCTTTCATTGCAAGATACCTTCGGTAATCATCGGCGGCGCCCTTGCAGACCTCGTTTTGTTGCCTCGTTTTGTTGCCCTTCATGAGAAGTCATCCTGGTCTTGCAATTCAGCAGGATAATGCCCGCCCGCACACAGCGATGGTTTCTACTGCTTGACTTCGTGCTTGCCAAACCCTAGCTTCGTCAGTGACATCACCGTATCTCTACCCAAATGAGAGGTCTGGAGCATTTTAGACAGTGTTCTCCAACCATCTCGGGATTTTGACATCTAAATTGGGCAGAATTTTGCACGATATCCGAAAATACCGTGTCACTGTCAAACCGTATAACTGCCTGAATAAGGAACGGAGGTGGACTAACGCCTTCTCTTTCTCTTAAAAAATCATCCAGTTTTTGCTGAAATTGTAATCATCTGTTCATCTGCACACGTACATCACATCTACCGATTTCCGTCTCATTTGAATAATTCCCTCATGGTGTTTCGTTCTTTTTGTTCTACAGTATACATATATTTAACATTCTCAGCCAGAAAAAAACTGCGACACCAAAAAATGATTAATATTGTGTAATGAAATTTTCTCGAAAATCTTTGTCTAGGTTTAAGATATTAACACTGCAAGAGCACAGGTTAATGTAAGTGTGAGGTAAAACTGCAAATGTGAAATGCTGGTACTTTAATAATCAGTGTAACTGCCAAAATTGTATAGATGCCGGATGTCAGTCTGTGGGATGGAGTTCCATGCCTGTTGCACTTGGACGGTCAATAAATGGATAGTTTGTCAGTGACTCCGACGATATGCCATATGTGCTCGATTGGAGACATATTGCTGATGGAGTAGGCAAAGGTAACAAGTCACCACTCTGTAGAGCACGCTGGGTTACAACAGCGGTACGAGGGCGAGCGTTATCCTGTTGGAAAAACCCCTTGGAATACTATTCATGAATGGCAGCAAAACAGGTCGAATCATTAGACCGACGTAGAAATTTGCACACACGCGCGTTATAACCACGCTGCTGTCAAACGAAATCGCAATCCAGACCGAAACTCAAGGTGTAGTGTGTCTAGCACGCAGACAGTTGGCTGCATTTCCTCAACTAGCCTCCTTGTATCCAACACACAGCCATCGCTAGTTTTTCATCAGAAAACACACCAAACCTCCACCCTGCCCTACAATGAGTTCTCGCTTGACACCATTGCAGTAGTCGTGTGAAGTCAGCATCCCTTTTTCGAGAAATATACATTTTTTTCACAGTTCTTGATAGATGTACTATAGTTCTGGAGTTCTTTGTACAAAATTTCAATAGTTCTGAAAAATGTAACGAAGAAAACAACAATACTCGAAAAAATTTTCGTATCAGAAACATTCTTTGACAATTTCCGCATAATGTAAATAAGTACAACGGTTCTGAGCACAGTTCTGAACAGAACTCCAAGAGTTCTATCGAAAACCCAAGTAACATTTTTTTGTGCAGCTAATAGTTCGCGAGATAATCGCAATTTAAGGAGAAAATCTTTTCACTTACTGTGAAGTTGGCACCCTTTTTTTCAGAAATGTAAATTTTTTTCAGAGTTCTTGATAGATATGCCATAGTTCTACAGTTCTTTGTACAAAATTTCAATACTTCTGCAGAATTTGGCGAGGAAAACAATATTCGAAAAAATTTTCATATCGAAAACATTCATTGTCAATTTTCGCAAATTGTAAATAAGTACAACAGTTCTGAGCACAATACTGAACAGAAGTGCAAGAGTTCTATCGAAAACCCAAGTAACACTTTTTTGTGCAGCTAATAGTTTACGAGATAATTGCAATTTAAAGAGAAAATCTTTTCACTTGCTTTGAAGTTGGCACCCTTTTTTTCAGAAACGTTTATTTTCTTCAAAGTTCTTGACAGGTATGCCATAGTTCTAGAGTTCTTTGTACAAAATTTCAATAGCTCTGCAGAATTTAGCGAAGAAAACAACCATACTCGAAAAAATGTTTGTATCGGAAACATTTTTGTCAATTTTGCAAAAATTAAACTTGTACAACAGTTCTGAGGACAGTTCTGAACAGAACCCCAAGAGCTCTATCGAAAATCCTAATAACATTTTTCAATGGCGATAATAGTTTGTGATAAATTGATTTAATGTGGGACACAATTTCTCGTGTTATTTGTGAAGATAGGGTGGAAACCCTCCCATATACGCCGCCGGAGTGGCCAGATGTTTCTAGGCGCTTCAGTCTGGAACCTCACGACCGCTACGGTCTCAGGTTCGAAACCTGCCTCAGGCATGGATGTGTGTGATGTCCTTAGGTTAGTTAGGTTAAAGTAGTTCTAAGTTCTAGGGGACTGATGACCTCAGCTGTTAAGTCCCATAGTGCTCAGATCCAGCCCTCCCATACTCACACTACTTACTTGAAGCGACAGTAGGGGTGGGGGACTCTGAGAGATAGAGACAGAATGAGTGAGTGAATGGGATGGGGGTTTATGTGTCAAATAGAATGCCACCTTCATCATAGTGTACTTATTGTTTGTGTGAGTGTGTGTGTGTGTGTGTGTGTGTGTGTGTGTGTAAAATTATGTATGACAGAGTGTGCGTATGTGTGAGTATAAAAATATGGATGACTGTGTGTGCAATATATATGAATGTGTGTCTAAATACATGTATTTTATATAAGAACCATTTGCTGAAAAAATAAATAGAAAAGTTATTTCCATATATATAAGCACAATGTGATTCAAAAAATAAAAATATTAGTCTAAGGAGTTTGTTTGTGTTGTTACCCCCAGATGATAATTACATGAAATAGTTGTCAGGATTTGTAAGTGGTGAGTTCTTGAGGTATAGCAATATGTGAACACTGAGAAGTACGTTTAAACAGTTTTATTAACAAAAAGCTGATTATAAAACACGCACGCTATGTGCACCCATCATCACTGTGTCTGACATCCTAACAGTGGCTAATTACAGTCGTATTGAAAGGCTCCATGGTGAGCTAAGAAAAGAGACATATTCGCGCCTGATGTCGCACTAGTTATCGCACGCTGCAGATGGCGGCCAGTTGCTGACTCTCTGTATCGCACTGCAACCATATGCATGTGTACTGACCAAGCAAATTGTCAGAATTCCAGATAGGTCAGCTGGCGAGTGTGTGTTGCTTACCGTATGGCTGCGTGCAACCCATAGACCGTTACACCACACTCCCCAGAGAATAAGAGTAACTATAGGTGGCTCAAAACGACCGCCTGGGCGTTATGAATCTATTCCGCCATTTGTGGCATCAGAAGTCATTGCAACATGTATTTCATTTGCAGACACAGTAACGTTCGGTGCATAGAAGCGTCCCTTGAGGATGATAATTTCATACATGACAAATGCTGTTGACAAGACAAATTAATAAAAGCAATAAAAACACTATACTGACAAGTTCACATTAACATTACTGGATGAATCGAAGGACGAAATCCTATTTGCTGCTTCAATGAAGTTTAACTCATTATTGGAAGAAATTGCATTTTCATGGATATCCTTAATTAAATTATTGTCTTCAGAAATTTTGATAAGGAATGCTTTCCATATGTTAAAATGAATGAATCATTGTAATAAACAGGTAAGTCTCGTTAATGGCAAATGTCCAGTTACATGAAATGTAGTTGGCAATACACAAGGCATATCAAATAGTTCACATGATAAATCACAATGTGTGGCATTCAAGATTAATCCACTATTATTCAATTTGAGTATAAAGAGTAGCTCAGGCGTATCATAATTTTTACATGTAAATGTGACATCAAGGGTGGAGTTAAATGAGAAAATTATACCTTCAGAACATCATTTAAGAAACGGATGAATTAAAATTCTAGGGCAATCATCTCTTGGGGGATGATTCATTAACGATTCCTTCTCACAGCTGTACACTCTACTATCTAAGAATACTGCCGATTCAGGGCAAATTAACTTAAGACTACGTTTACACACATGCAAATCATTTTCATTTAGGGACACAAAATATCTTCGATCCTTGCTGATCAGTAGATACTCATTCAGTACGTACTTTAAATGAATACCTGCCTGTCTTCATTTCACAGGGTAAGTGTAAATCTTATACATTTCAAAATTATGCTTTGATCTAGCAATGGGTATAGAAACAATAAGTTAATTCTTCTTCAGTCATTAAAGAGCATGTGGTGATTAACTTAACAGTAATCGTTATTATCTCGTAAACTATTAGCTGCACAAAAGGATGTTACTGGGATTTTCGATAGAACTCTTGGAGTTCTGTTCAGAATTGTGCTCAGAACCGTTGTACTTATTTACATTATGCGGAAATTGCCAAAGAATGTTTCTGATACGAAAATTTTTTCGAGTATTGTTGTTTTCTGCGTTACATTTTCCAGAACTATTGAAATTTTGTACAAATAACTCTAGAACTACTGTTCTGAACAGAACCCCAAGAGCTCTATCGAAAATCCTAATAACATTTTTCTATGGCGATAATAGTTTGTGATAAATTGATTTAATGTGGGACACACTTTCTCTACAGAAAATATAAATATATTCGTACAACAGTTCTGATGACAGTTCTGGACACCACGTGAAGAGTTCTATCGAAAATCCTAGTAGCATTTTTTTGTGCAGGAATAGTTTAAGAGGTAATTGCAACTTAATTAAGAACCCCATAAGAGCTCCTACTGTGAAGCTGGCACCCTTTTTTTCAGAAATATGTATTTTTTTCCGAGTTCGTGATAGATAAGTCATAGTTCTAGAGTTCTCTGTACAAAATTTCAATAGTTCTGCAGAATTTAGCGAAGAAAACAACAATGTATAACACATCTGATTCAGGAACCCTTTCCTTCTGATACAATTCTTACTGTTTCCACAATAAATCACTTGTGCATAGATTCCAACTGTACTGATCATTACAAAAATATAACCATTGACCAGCGCCGCACATTTCTTGCAGCGTTGTACAGAGCATTCGGTTTATCCGCTATGAAAATACCACACTTAACGTTATTGTAAAATTTACAATGGATGGCTTCCGTTTATCTACAGTGTCAGCATCTATCGAATTATCTTCATGCAAACGTGATGCTAGGATCACACACTTCCCCTTTTTAGGCATGGAGGAAACTAGAGTTCAGTCTTGTGGAATTGGGCGCTAATGACCTTTGCAGTTTTGCGCCCTAAAACCACAAAAAAAAAAGTCTTGTGGAAGCCAAAAAAGGAAATGTGGGCAGCCCTTCTTTTACTGATAGCAAACTCTAGAGAAATCTCACGCTTGTTTTTCTTCATCATGCCAACAAAAGAAAAATTCTCCCTTCATAGCTCTATTATCATTCCTGTACTAGTGAACCAGTTGTCCGCTTTCACATTTCGATCTGACTGATATATAGGTTTACACAGTCACAGAACAACATCAAAATGTTTATTGGTCAGTTGGTAAATCCTTCTGGTTGCAACACAGCGTATATTTCCAAATTGTACAGGTAAAATACTTAAGAATCCACACTTAAGAATCCATACTCGTTTGTTTTGATAGGTACATATTGCCGAAAACTGTACCTTCCACAGAATCCTTCCAGCTTCTTGTCTACTGTAACATTTTCTCCAAGGGTGTGAGATTTGTGGTAGTTGCGTACAAACACAGTAAATATTTCCCGAATTGCTGTTAACTTGTCTAATTGTCTCCTTTCATCACGAATAGCCCGACTGTAAAATCTAAGGCAGTCCACAATAAATTTGAAACGTTTTATGTTCATTTGCGAGGTGAAATTTTTCAATGTCATCACCATCAGTTCCACACAGATCTTCCTGGCTTTATCTGTTACTTTTGTTAACAACAATTAAAAACAAGAGACTGATGAAGGCTTTCAATTCAATTACCCCTCTTTCATGCTGAAATGAAGCTTTGATGCTCTCAAAATTCTGACTGGAATACAAAACTACAATAGACAAATATCGTCATCTATGAGGTAATTACAGCATCACAAAGGCTGCTTTGGCTGCACCTATTGGTCCAGGTAAATTTCGAATAATATTATCCTCTTTGAACAATATGCTTTGGATTTCTTCAGCATGATCTAGTCCCACTTAAAATAATAAAATTCCTATAAAATAACGCAACCAGGCGCAGTGTATTAATCTGATATTTGACGTTCAGACAGCGGACACTGACGGTTAAACAGTTCAAACAGAATTTAAGTGCAGTTTACATTCTGGATTAGCTTTGTACTACTTACTACGTTGATAAACAAATAAATTAATTGCTGAAATGAAATACGAAAGGGCACAGTGGATAAAAACGAGCAATCAGCTCATATCTCATCAAGAGAGCATTAGCGTCGATACTGAATCATACAACAATGAAAGGCATACAGAGAAAGGAAGCTATAACGAGAAGGCGCCAGTGCTGCCAATTGTTGACAAGTAATTTACAGAATCACACAAAAATGAAAAGCATACGGAGAAGGGAAGCTGTTAACGAAGCATCGCCAATACTGCAAGTTGTTGAAAAATAATTTACAGAAAATTTCGACATGTATCAATCTGAACAGCTGCGCCCGATGGAAGGATAATGAAAACTATGATACCTCCCTGAGACCTCTCAAGACCAAAAAATAATAAACAAAGCACAGCAACAATGCAAAAGTCGTGGCACTACATCTGGAAACAACTAACACGTGAACTGTGTCTTTTAAACAATCGGCAAATGACGTTAGTGTAGTAGTTACAATAGAGGTAGCATCAGAGCTAATGACAACAACAGCTGCACTTTTTGGGTGGCGTGCGCCGCGTCGTGTGAAGCAGTCCGCCAACAATGCATTTCGCTCCTTGATCTGCCCCTAATGACTAAACGTAACAATACTGCTCACTCTCATGCGAATAATCATTATGCTCGTGCAGTCAGAGCTCTTCTGCAGACGGTGCCTGTTGTGCAGTCGGTGCTGTTGTGTAACTGATATTTATGAACCGTAATACCCATAAAAATGTACAATCTACCAGAATTAAAACGTCTTCTCAGCACGGAGGAATTTAAAGTAATCGATGATAGAGGCATTCAATTCACTACGTCTCATCCGGTCTTCCAAAAACTGTCCGATGCAATGGCCGACATCGGCTCGATAATGTCTTCAAAACATATTTACACAACAATTAAAGAAGATAGTCATGATCTGCTTACTTTTGTTAGAAACACCTTCAGGCTGGAATGTTTCGTTGAAGAAAAAGACGACGACAGCAAAGATGAGTCGTGGAATGTTTTTGGTTCTTCGTGCAACAAGGACATGACAAAGCAATTTGACTTACTACTGTCAGCAGAAAAATGGTCTACCATAAAACCAACAAAGAGGAAATTTGGAAAGCCTTCAAGACTGGAAATAGGGAAAGGGACCGATTTGATGGCTGATAAAATTTATGAACATCACAAAATTCCATGTGCCTTTTCTTTCAAATACGCGAAAGTGCGTGAAAGTTCAAGTTCAAAGTACTTCTTGAAGATCAAAGGAAGATGTACAGAATGCGGAGCCACTTTCGAAGGGATTGCTCAGAAGAAGCCAAAAAAGGACAGCGATATTATTCTAAACTGCAGACTTTCAAACTTTTCAGACGATAGTATTCACCTGAAAAGACGACAACTTCGTGGCACGAGAAGACAACAGGTAGCTGCTAAACTGATTGATAACAGGATGCCTGCAGCTCTTTGGCGAAATTATGAAGTGAAAAATATGTCTTTCGGAGACATGATTCCTCCAAATTTACAAAATGCTGATGTCTTGAGAGAGGCTACAAAAGAGGAAAGGGACAAACGATTTGGTATAACAACTAGTAAGCCTGTTGAAAACCTGCAAATTGCAAAACATACAACCTATCGGGACGAAATTCATGCAATCGGATTGGACCCATTCTTCTGTATATATTGGCTGAAAGATCAAAGTCAGTTGCACAAATATTGTCATCAAATCAACAGCAGTGTATACGATTCAGTAGATGCTACAGGTGGCGTTGCATTTCGAGTTATTTCACGATTTGGGGATTTGTCAAACAGGGCTTTCTGTGTGGAAATTAAAGTCAAAGTACATATACCTTTATCAGTAAATGTGCATCCGCGAAGTAAACGTCACTAGTAAAGATCCAAATATCGTCAATCGATCATCAATCAGTTGCTCAACTTATCAGATGATATCCTCTAGGCATGAAGCACCAGTATTTTTCTTTCTGGAAATCGTCAGATCTGGAGCTCCCAGACCAAAATTCATGGTGACTGATTTTGGTAAGGCTTTGTTGGTTGCCATTTCTAGAGCAATAGCCAATTGCTAGGACTTAACAGATTATTTGAATAGGTGCTATAGTCATATTGTTTTGCATGAAAGAGTAAGTCTACCCTCGTGTTGTTTGAGAATAGATTTAAACCATTTTATGGTCATCATTTCGAGGTGGAAATGCTTCACGAGAGGTAAATCACAAGTCAAACAACTTTATCTTCGAGTTTTGGCCTATATTTACATGATGACAGATTTTCGTGATATTGAAAGTGCTTTGCGCTCAATTTTGGTTGTTGAGTTGAGTGAACATCTTGGTATTGATGAATGTGGTCAAGAATATTCATCAATGGAACATCAACGCCACCTTGATAACATTATCAGAGGTGGTCCACGTCATTCATATATTGACGAAAAGAAAGATGATGACAAGAAAACTGATGATGTTGAAAACAATGATTACTGTCTTTTGGAATCAATTTTGAACTCTAAGGAATCTACTGCAACCGCGTGGATTGATAGCGCAAAACGTACCTACAATGAAGCTGAAGTCATCGCGAATCAGACTAAGGATGACAATCTCTTTGATGTGAATCCGTACAACATTCCTAATGCTGCAGAGATGCTGAAAGAGTTGATGTACTATATACCACTGTGGACAGCTGTGATGTATCCTTCTTTCCATATTCCTTTATCTATTCGTTCGTCAGCAGCGACTGAAGGACAATTTTCAAAATTAAAGACAATGGGCTTTGACAACCTGCCTTTACGAGTAGACAAATTCATTTTTCAACATTTGAAGTGGCTGCGTGAGGAAACAAAACTGTTAGCGCCACTTATGCTGGAAAAACAAGATTCAAAGCAAGCTGTGAAGCACAAACCAACTGAAGCATCGTTGCCTTACCATGAAGAAGAAAACGTGAGAGTAAAAAATAAGAAGCTGAAGATAACAAACCCCAAAAGCAATCATATCCTTGATCATTCTGAGAGCACACTGAACAATACCTTACGAAGTGAGACCCAACTCGATGATGCCAATGAGACAGACCTAAACAAAATTTTTAATAGTTTTGAATACAGATTTTCTCCTACTTCGAGCTCACTTGTTATGAATGCGGAGAACAACAGTCTCTCAGTCAAAAGCGATAGTGTGTGTTTTCAGCGCTCTTCAGATAATAATTTACTGCCGAATTTGAACTCTAAAGAGATATGTCATTCCATAAAAGACTATCGAGAATCATGCTTCACCAGGGATGTCACTGAAATTTCATCCTGTGGTTCGAAAACAGAAGAAAACTGAGATACCTGTAACAATGAAATGGAGGAGAGTGCAATGCTGAAAAAGCTTCGAAATGAAATCATTGTCACATGGAGCACGCAAAATAAGAGCAAGAAAAACTACTTAGATGATTGCCCAAACTGGAATTCGACTAAGAAATTCATAGACATTAATTTGCCACTTTTCCCAAATGGGTCCTCAAGCAAATTCAAATCTGCTACCTACAACTTGAAGGGAACATGCGGTTTCGATTCTTTGATAACCTTATTCATGCAAGCGATATGACTCAGTGATGATTTCAAAAGTACCATTCAAATGGTGAGCCATCCACTTTTGGATCTGGCTTTGGATGTTTTGGACAAAAAAATTATAAACTCGCAGCGTTTTAAGCAGAGATTTGATATTTTTTATGTGATGCCGTTCCTAAAAAAAAGGAGTAATCTCTCGACAAATATTGTCTCTGAATGCAGAGTCGAATGTTGGGGAATTATACATGACAATATTAAAAGATGACCCGATTTGCAACAAAAGGATATCGTGTCTGACGTGCCTAAATTGACGCTATGTGAAGCTACATTATTGTTCCGTTGATACGTATGTGCTTTTCATGCAAGAGGTTGTAGATGCAACAAATGGAGGTGTAAAGACTATCATAAAATGCAAGAAATGTAAAGGAGAAGCAGTCGAAGAAAAGAAGTTCGGATGCTACTTGATGATGGATACTAGTATAACAACTTGTCCACTAACTGAAGATCAGTTTCCTCCGAATCAAAGGAAGACATGTGTGTTGCAAACTATCACGAAAGAAATCGTAGTCGACAATCAAGAGTACACTCTCGTTGGTGCCATTCATTATAATAGCTCCATCAAACACTACACGGCATATGTCTTCGATGGATCCTGCTGGAAGCAGTACGATGACCTGTGTAAAGATGTACAGAGAGTTTCAAAAGAAACGATAATTTCTCCACACCAGTTCATGTATGTCAAGACAGGAAAATTTTCAAATGGCAGCTACAAGACCGACGAGATGAAACAAGTAGTTCCTACATAGGAACTTTGCTTTGTAAGGTAAGCAATTGCTAAAAGTTGATATCTAAATATTAAAAATACAGCTCTTATGTTAGTTCTTCGTATCTTTGTTTCTGGAACCACAACCCTCCTGTTTTAGTTACTAGAAATGAGCATTTTATGCCCTAAATTTCACATATATATTTTTTGTACTTATTTTTCATAGTTGTTTCACGCCTCATAAATTCTATGCTTATTTATTACTGAATTCCGTACATATGTATTTCCTTCTGGGTTTTAGCCTATCCTGAAGAAGAGCTGTTAAGGGGACCTGTACATCCCGGCCTGTAGTTTTTCCTGGTACTTTGAAATTTAATAATGCAAGACTGTCAATAGATTCAGGAATGAAATTTTTATCAAAGAATTGGTATATTGTGAGCTCTAGGTGAAATATATTGTAAATCTGTGGAATACATTGTGCAGTGAATATTGATGTTTTTCTTGCATACTGAATTACACGTAATTGTTATTTTAGGTTCAATGTACTTACACGCTATTTCAGAAAAAAGATAAAAAACAAATTTTATTCTTTGAATTATTGCCTTGTTGAAACAGCAAATCAGTAATATTTTTCAGTTTCATTTTTTGATTATTTTAAAAACAATGTATTTTAAGAGAAAATTTTTTCTCCTAATAATTTAAGAACGTAATATGACATACTGCAGCTTAAAATATTTAATCCATTGTTGAATAATGTGGTTCAGTGTGTAGGCAAGCACTATATTATTATTCATCCATAGCTTTGTTTATGTAGCTTTAATAGTGGATGAGATACCGGTAACAGTATCTCTGTATGCAAACACGTTGATTGCAGATAATTGAAACTAAAGATTTGTATGTCATTTTCTTCTCAATGACGACATTGCAAACCATTCCTGCTCCATAATCCTGTTGATACCTTTCATGTCCTTTTCATTTTCGTTAGTTTTGCTTCTTTTCTTTGTTATTCTGGCCTCCTTTTTCATGCCTTTAGCAGCTTTTTCAGTTTATGTGACATGTTGCCTGTCTGTCCACACCAGCACAATTTTCATGTTGTTCCTAGTTTTGATGCTTCTTCTGCTCATTGTTTTTAATCTTTACTCCATCAGGCTGGCCAGAGTGACCGAGCGGTTCTAGGCGCTACAGTCTGGAACCGCGCGACCGCTCCGGTTGCAGGTTCGAATCCTGCCTCGGGCATGGATGAGTGTGATGTCCTTAGGTTAGTTAGGTTTAAGTAGTTCTAAGTTCTAGTGGACTGATGGCCTCAGAAGTTAAGTGCCATGGTGCCCAGAGCCATTTGAACAATTTTTACTCTACCATTAAAACGTATTGCAACTGTTGAAACGCATTCTGATTTTGTTTTATGCCATGTAAATATTTTTTCTGCACATACGACAGTCGACAGGTTCTTCAAAGGTATTACATAAACGAGGTTCTACGGAAACTGCGGCGCCCAAATTAAATGTTCAAATGTTCAAATGTCTGTGAAATCTTATGGGACTTAACTGCTAAGGTCATCAGTCCCTAAGCTTACACACTACTTAACTTAAATTATCCTAAGGACAAACACACACACCCATGCCCGAGGGAGGGCTCGAACCTCCGCCAGGACCAGCCGCACAGTCCATGACTGCAGCGCCTTACACCGCTCGGCTAATCCGGAGCGACACGCCAAATTAAACAAAATGACATTTAAGCACGAGAATTACGAGGTACTGTACATGAAGTGTATATTTTTAGAATCTGGAAGAACCAGATGAATGTTATTACGTGAAACAGTAATTGTTTTGGGCTCTCTTGATATCCAGGACCCACTAACAGCTAAAAATATGCCCAGGACCCTCATGGATGAAAGTTATGTGGCAACATCACCAGACGCCAGGATACATAAAAACATGTGCTGTGTGTAACGAATAAATTTGAAATTGCTGTCGTTAATATTGTTGCAAACATTTGTTCTAGTTAGAAAGGATGTGCGGAAGTTTGATGAGTTACATTACAGCGAGAGTCAAAAGTCTTTACAATGTATAGAAATGTGAGTATATTTAAATGAATATATTGTACAAACGAACTAAGTAGTATGTTTAAATCCTAATTCTATACATCACTGGTAGAGGTGTTATTATGTAGAGGGGACACAGTATTAACGTTAATAAGGAGTTCGAAATTTGTAAACAAGAACCTCGTTTATTTGGTCCTCATTAATCCGGGTTTCCGGTTTATCCGGATTCATATTTTGTGTCCCTTGGTATTTTTTTCTTTTTTACTTATAAGACGGAGATGTGCAGTCGGTGAGGTACATAGGCTGCTTATCACTAGGCCTGTAATTTAGTCTAGTACTGAGTGATAAGGAGCTCAGAGTGTGTGAATGACATTGTTTCTCAAGTATTGTACATTAATATAACGGTGTATTGGTGCCCATCAAGTAAGTTGCATAGTAACCACGCCAACAGCACTCCACCACAGCTCATTGAACCTCTGGTGCGATTCTCGACAGGTGTGACACCATCAGGTTAGTGGCGCGTGTGAATGTATCTGCTCTCTCAGCCATCTGTTTGTTTTGCACTGACGAGCCTTCTCTCCTTGAATCATCTAAGCGTGCACATCCCACGCTTCCACCAACAATTACTACAGTCAGTCTTAAGAAGGTTTACTGGCATTTGTATAGTGCTGAACATTTAGACTTTTTGTATTTAGTAGAATATACATCCGGGTTGTCGGTTTTCGGTTTTCCAAATTAAAAGTGAGAATTTACGATCCTCCTCATAGCTGTACTTCCAGCAGTAGCTCATCTCCTGCGTTCCCAATTTCGTAGAAGTTGTCCTACGAAAATTGCAGAAGTAGCACTCCTGGACGAAAGGATATTGTGACGATATTCCTTCGTCATAGCCTGGAGTTAGAGACCCGGTCCGGCACACAGTTTTTATCTGCCAGTAAGTCCACATCGGCGCACACCCACTGCAGAGTGAACACACAATCTATTTCATAATCTACTGGGTTTTTAAAAGAACTCTTTCGGTGTTATCCAGAACTGTCAGCAAAAGGGTTGTGCCAATTTATTATAATGTAGCCCAAGTGGGTCTCTCGAAAATGCTATTATCTCATTAACTGTTATCCCCACAAAAAATGTCATTACAGTTTTCGGTAGAACTCTTAGGGTCCTATTAAGAAATGCCATCAGACCTTTTGTTCGAATTTATTACTTTTACATGACAAAAGTGAGTCCCACATTAATTATCTCATATAATGTCATCGTCACAAATAATGTTATTATTATAATTTTTGGTAGAACTCTGTGGGTGGTATTCAGAACTGTCATCAGAACTATTCTACGAATTTTGCTATCGTAGAGAAAGTGAGTATGAGATTAAAACAATTATCGTATAAACTATTAGCGCCACAAAAATGTTCTTATCATTTTCAATACAACTCTTCGGGTGCTATCCAGAACTGCCAACAGAACTGTTATAGAAATTTATTTTTTCCAAACTGACAAATAATTTTTCACCATACCAAAATGTTGCCGAGTTATTGTTTTCTTCCCGAAATTCTGCAGAACTATTCGTGTTTTGAGCAGGGAAATCTAGAAATATTGCATATATATATCAAGAACTATGAAAAAAATGTATATTTCTCGTAAAAGGGGTTCAAACTTCACGGGAATGCTCATAAGCATTCCTTATTAAATGCAGTTACTACGTAAACAATTACCTGCACAGAATATGTTACTAGTATTTTCGATAGAACTCTTACAATGCTATGCAGAGCTGTCATCAGAACATAAGAATAGACATAACTTTTTTGTAGAGTAAGTGAGCCCAACAATTAATCAAATACCTTACAAACTATTATAGCCACAAAAAATGTTATTATGATTATCGATAGAAGTTTTGGGGTGTTAACCAGAACTGTTCATCAAAACTATTGTACGAATTTACTTTTTTCTGTGGAGACAGTGGGTCTAACATCAAAGCTGTTACCGTATAAACTATCATCGCCACAAAGAGATGTTAGGATAGAGCTCTTGGTGTTCTATTCAGAACTGTTGTACGAATTTACTTTTTGCGAAAATTTACAAAGAATGTATTCGATACGAAAATTTTTTCGAGTATTGTTGTTTTCTTCGCTAAATTCTGCAGGACTTTTCAAATTTTGTACAAATAACTCTAGAACTATGGCATTTCCATCAAGAACTCCGAAAAAATATGTATTTCTGAAGAAAATGGTGCCAACTTCACAGTAAGTGAAGAGGTTTCCTCCTTAAATTGCAATTATCTCGTAAACTATTAGCTGCACAAAAAATTGTTATTAGGATATTCGATAGAACTATTGGGGTTCTGTTCACAACTGCCCTCAGAACTGTTGTACGAATTTACTTTTTGCGAAAATTAATAAAGAATGTTTGCTATATGAAATTTTTTTCGATTATTGTTGTTTTCTTCGTTAAATTCTGCAGAACTATTCAAATTTTGTACAAAGAACTCTAGAACTATGCCATAACTATCAAGAACTCTGAAAAAATATACATTTCTGAAAAAAAGGGTGCCAGCTTCACAGTAAGTGAAAAGATTTTCTCATTAAAATGCAATTATCTCGTAAAATATTAGCTGCAGTAAAAAATGTTACAAGGATTTTCGAAAGAACTCTTGGAGCTCTGTTCAGAACTGTCCTCAGAACTCTTGCACTTATTTACATTTTGCGGAAATTGACAAAGAATGTTTTCGATACAAAAATTTTTTCGAGTATTGTTGTTTTCTTCGCTAAATTCTGCAGAAATATTGAAATTTTGTACAGAGAACTCTAGAACTATGACTTATCTATCAAGAACTCTGAAAAAAATATATATTTCTGAAAAAAAGGGTAGGAGCTCTTATGGAATTCTTAATTAAGTTGCAATTACCTCTTAAACTATTACCTGCACAAAAAAATGCTACTAGGATTTTCGATAGAACTCTTCACGTGGTGTCCAGAACTGTCATCAGAACTGTTGTACGAATATATTTATATTTTCCGTAGAGAAAGTGTGTCCCACATTAAATCAAATTATCTCATAAACTATTATCGCCATAGAAAAATGTTGTTGGGATATTCGATAGAGCTCTTGGGGTTCTGTTCAGAACTGTCCTCAGAACTGTTGTACAAGTTTAATTTTTGCGAAAATTGACCAAAAATATTTTCGATACGAAAATTTTTTCGAATATTGTTGTTGTCTTCGTTAAATTCTGCAGAACTATTTAAATTTTGTACAAAGAACTCTAGAACTATGCCACATCTATCAAGAACTCTGAAAAAAATATATATTTCTGAAAAAAAGGCTGCCAACTTCACAGTAAGTGAAAAGATTTTCTCATTAAAATGCAATTATCTCGTTAACAATTAGCTGCACAAAAAAATGTTACTGGGATTTTCGAAAGAACTCTTGGAGCTCTGTTCAGCACTGTGCTCAGAACTCTTGTACTTATTTACATTTTGCGGAAACTGACAAAGAATATTTTCGATACGAAAATTTTTTCGGGTATTGTTGTTTTCTTCGCTAAATTCTGCAGAACTATTGAAATTTTGTACAAAGAACTCTAGAACTATGGTACATCTATCAAGAACTATGAAAAAAATGTATATTTCTCGAAAAAGGGGTGCTAACTTCACACGACTCGCAGTCGCAAATGGCGGTGGCTTGGAGTCGGTGGATTGCTCGAAGCTGTCCTTGGAGTAACCGATTTGCAACAGCTCTTTGTGTCACGGTGGCGCCTATTGCTGCTCAAATTGCTGCTGCAAATGCAATACAATGCATCAGATCAAAACGCCTAACACGATGGTATTCCCTCTCTGTACTGCGACGTGACCGACCGGCGCCCTGTTTTCTTGCGACCGTATATTCTTGCCACCACCGCTACCAGGTGCACAGTGGCTACATCCCTACCAAGTCTTTCTGCAGTATCGTAGAAGGACTCATAGTCGTATTACACGACTCTTTTCAAACTCAGTAAAGTGTTGTGGTCTTAAAGGCATTCTTCACTAACATCAGCTCATCATGTCCAATCTCAAAGGTTACTAACCCTCATGACAGTTTCAGCTCGTATTTAAGGAAACGTGACTTGTATCCTCGTAGTGGCGCTAATAACGCAACTCTTAAACAACTGGCGTGAAATCTGATTGGACATCATTCTTCAGATATAGAAACACGCCTCCCAACTTTCTTGTATGTCACACCTCTTCTTTTTTGTGTTGCGATTTTTTTCCCGTTCGTGTATTTCACACGTGTTTGTATATGTGTTTCATATAAATCGGTGGCGAATTTCGCACTGCAGTTTCATTTTCACGCTAGTTCAATGTACACATCGTATCGCTTGAACTACACTACTGGGCATTAAAACTGCTACACCAAGAAGAAATGCGGATGATAAACGGATATTCATTGGACAAATATATTATACTAGAACTGACATGTGATTACATTTTCACGCAATTTGGGTGCATAGAACCTGAGAAATCAGTACCCAGAACAACTACCTCTGGCCGTAATAACGGCCTTCATACGCCTGGGCATTGAGTCGAACAAAGCTTGGATAGCGTGTACAGGTACACCTGCCCATGCAGCTTCAACACGATACCACAGTTCATCAACAGTAGTGACTGGCGTATTCTGACGAGCCAGTTGCTCGGCCACCATTGACCAGACGTTTTCAGTTGGTGGGACATCTGGAGAATGTGCTGGCCAGGGCAGCAGTCGATTATTTCCTGTATCCAGAAAGGCCCGTACAGGACCTGCAGCATGCGGTCGTGATTTATGCTGCTGAAATCTATGAAGGATAGAGCCACGGGTAGTAACACATCTCAAATGTAACGTCCACTGTTCGAAGTGCCGTCAATGCGAACAAGAGGTGACCGAGACGTGTAACCAATGGCACCCTATACCATCACGCCGGGTGATACGCCAGTATGGCGATGACGAATACACGTTTCCAATGTGCGTTCACCGCGATGTCACCAAACACGAATGCGACCATCATGATGCTGTAAACAGAACCTGGAATCATCGGAAAAAATGACGTTTTGCCATTCGTGCACCCACGTTCGTCGTTGAGTACATCATCGCAGGCGCTCCTGTCTGTGATGCAGCGTCAAGGGTAACCGCAGCCATAGTCTCCGAGCTGATAGTCCATGCTGCTGCAAACGTCGTCGAACTGTTCGTGCAGATGCTTGTTGTCTTGCAAAGGTCCCCATTTGTTGATTCAGGGATCGAGACGTGGCTGCACGATCCGTTACAGCCATGCGGATAGGATGCCTGTCATCTCGACTGCTAGTGATACGAGGCCCTTGGGATCCAGCACGGCGTTCTGTATTACCCTCCTGAATCCACCGATTCCATATTCTGCTAACAGTCACTGGATCTCATCCACGTGAGCAGCAATGTCGCGATACGATAAACCGCAATCGCCATAGGCTACAATTCGACCATTATCAAAGTCGGAAACGTAATGGTACGCATTTCTCCTCCTTACACGAGGCATCACAACAACGTTTCACCAGGCAACGCCGGTCAACTGCTGTTTGTGTATGAGAAATCGGTTGGAAACTTTCCTCATGTCAGCACGTTGTATGTGTCGCCACCGGCGCCAACCTTGTGTGAATGCTCTGAAAGGCTAATCATTTGCATATCACATCATCTTCTTCCTGTCGGTTAAATTTCGTGTCTGTAGCATGGCATCTTCGTGGTGTAGCAGTTTTAATCGCCAGTAGTGTATGTGTCGTACAATAATATAGTTTTATAGGTACATTCAGCGGAGTATATGGACACTGTCTGAGCAACATGTTAGTAGAAAAGAAGTAATAAATTTAAACGTCATGGTTGATGCGGCAGCTACTCACGCATCTCTGTTTTCGTGACGTCATACCTCCTGAACTATGTGCCGTAGAATAATATAATTTTGCTGGTACATTCAGTACAGATTGTCTGCAAAATATCACGCAAATACAGTTAATAGTAAAGAATTAATAAATTAAAATATGCTTCATGCGGCAGTTTCAGTACACGAAAAGCGAAAATGTACTGAGCGACATACTTCTTTCTTTTCATTATTTTATGGTGGTTGTCCACTAGAACAATTTTCGTAAAGGTTCGAAGTTATACGTGAAGTTTCTTGCAAGTAACAAGTACCCTCATTCTCAAACACTGGCTAAATAAAGTATGGATTTTTGCGCATCATGGGCGGCAGTCTTTATCAGCCGCACCCCTTTGATCCGTAGGATGGTTCTTAACCCTGCAGCTAGTATCTCCAGATAATAAGTGATATGTGCACCAAGTGTGGCTGAAATCTGTCCAGTGGTTTAGAAGGAGATGTGGAACATATACACAAATATACGTACAACGTTTCTATAATATGCATGGATCCCTAGAGTCCATCTTGAGAAGGGAGTCAAGAAAGATACTGCTTCCCTCACCACACATCTCACCGGCGCACAGGAACTCCGCAAATCAGAAAAGGTCAGCGAGGGCTCTGCTATCGCCCAGTTCAATTTCCAAAACTTGCCCCGCAGTTAGACCTGCCAAACAGGTGCATCGAACGACGTCACGTTAGGCCAGGCAGCTTATAGCTCTAGGTGATGTCTCGGAAAATAGAGTTCCAGGGTACAAATTAACACAGTAGAGGAAAGGAAATGCGGTACTAAGCTGCTAGAGCCGATGTTGAAAGAGACCTCCAGTCATCTCTTGGCACTTTTGCACCCTGGTGAGCAATTTGCTGAAGGCGGATGGAAGCTGGCCTGCCGGAATTGCTGCAATCTTATACAAAATGTTCTGTTGCAATTCTTGAAGGCTATGAGGATTGCTGTGATACTGTTTAGACTTGAAGACTCCCTTCACAAAGTAATCGCACACTGACAGGTAAAGCGACCTAGGTGGCCAGTTAGGGCCGCGACCAAACTGACATCTGCAAAAAATTTTGTCAGGCGTGAAGATTGTTGAAATTCACCCCGACGTTCAGCCTGCTGGATGGGTAGTTACTCCATCCTGTTGGAAGTAACTGTAGATCTTTTCCTCCTCCGTTAATTCAAGTCCAATCGTATCTGGGCCACTTTCATTTGCCCTCCCTGTGGTTCTGTACGTAAGGCTGAGAAAGTAAGTTACTGAAAAGTGTTGTGAAATAGGCAGCATAGTGAAACTGAAGACGGAGAAGAGTATAGAAGAAGGGAACGATAATTAGGATTTATTGTTCCGTCGACACCGAGGTCATTAGAGACGGAACAGTGTAAAGCTGATGTATAGTGATAAGAGCAGACATATCTACTTTATAATAGCTTTACCTTTAGACGCTGTTTTTAATACTCTTATTTATTTCATTTTGCATACAGTAACCGCACAAATTATGGAAAATTGGAGAATTTGTGGTAAGTTCCTATGGGACTAGACTGCTGAGGTCTTCGGCCCCTATGCTTACATACTGCTTAATCTAACTTAAACTAACTTACGCTTAGGACAACACACACACCCATCCCGTGGGAGGACTCGGAGGGAGCCGCGCGAATCGTGGCAAGGCACCCAAGACCGCGCAGCTACCCCCCGCGGCTACAAATTACGTATGTTTTTGTAATAGCGCAAGACAATAACAATTGCAGTTATCAGTTATACGTTTGCCAGAGTACTTAAGTAGAGTAAAAAAAGTTACATGAGTTTAGCAACTAAAGTAAATAAACGTTAAAAACTTCGCCATTAGTTGGTCTGTGAAAAATTATTAAAAAATTTTTAATCCGGCATTGTCAAGGACGTCAGCACTGTCTTTGGCGAAATGAAGATCTTCCAGTGAACATGTCGGTAGACACAAAGAGGGAGGACACAAGCACTGGATAGTTTGTGGCTCTCCGCAGACTGAAAATCGGTATGGTACCCAATAAGGCTCCTTCTTGCCATACAAACTTATGTTCCTGTTACTCCACTCCTTAAATTAAGGGATTTCCCGATTTTCTAATCCATATTTCCGTCTCCATTAGGAAAGACCATGTTCTGTTGGTTGTTAGGTCTATCTCGGTATATGTGCGTCCTTTACGCACTGATGTATATTGTTCAGGAAGTTTTCTGTGGACTCCAGTTTCTGTGGGTATGGTTGATCTCCGACAGAGTATTTGTTACGTGCCATCTTATGCCTTTCCGCACTTTCGCCTACTTAACCGTACGCTATGCGATGAAATTCCAGTTAGGATATAAACTTTGTGAACAGCTGTCCGCTTGAGACAGTTTACCTCCTCCAATTTTGTAAGTATGAGTATTTGCAATAAAAAGCAAATATTAAATACAAGAAAATTAAAATACACTCAAATTTCTAAATTTTCAATTGTTGTTAATTTTCGTTTTTCTTCATCACCTTACCCTTACTCAGCACTCTTTTCCTATTTTTTTGTTTTCCATACTTCCCCAACTCAGCGATCTCCTTCTGTTGGTCACGACGACCCTAAGGTTTCGCTTCTACTGTTCTTCGTCTCATTCCTTTTCTTCTGGCAAACAAGATTGTGGAAGCAGGAAAAACACTAACGTTAATGCCAAATTTACAACAGAAACTAGTCACATTCATCATCCATCTTCATTACAAGGGGCAGAGAAGAAATTGCTAAAAAAATCGAATGAAAAAGAAAACAAACAGAGTATGAGAAAGGGAAGTGGTTCCCTTAATGGTTCTCGCGAACTCACTTGAAGAAGAAAGATACGTGTTTTGTGATTTAATGAGCATCATGTCAGGAGAGCCATTACTAGCTCAGTTAATTTACTATCTCATAGAAAATTATACTGATAAAGAAACTGTATTTTCCTCACGCTCTATTAAGGCGGACTAGTCCTCTTTTGTTTGGAGAATGACAAATACACTCCTGGAAATTGAAATAAGAACACCGTGAATTCATTGTCCCAGGAAGGGGAAACTTTATTGACACATTCCTGGGGTCAGATACATCACATGATCACACTGACAGAACCACAGGCACATAGACACAGGCAACAGAGCATGCACAATGTCGGCACTAGTACAGTGTATATCCACCTTTCGCAGCAATGCAGGCTGCTATTCTCCCATGGAGACGATCGTAGAGATGCTGGATGTAGTCCTGTGGAATGCCATGCCATTTCCACCTGGCGCCTCAGTTGGACCAGCGATCGTGCTGGACGTGCAGACCGCGTGAGACGACGCTTCATCCAGTCCCAAAAATGCTCAATGGGGGACAGATCCGGAGATCTTGCTGGCCAGGGTAGTTGACTTACACCTTCTAGAGCACGTTGGGTGGCACGGGATACATGCGGACGTGCATTGTCCTGTTGGAACAGCAAGTTCCCTTGCCGGTCTAGGAATGGTAGAACGATGGGTTCGATGACGGTTTGGATGTACCGTGCACTATTCAGTGTCCCCTCGACGATCACCAGTGGTGTACGGCCAGTGTAGGAGATCGCTCCCCACACCATGATGCCGGGTGTTGGCCCTGTGTGCCTCGGTCGTATGCAGTCCTGATTGTGGCGCTCACCTGCACGGCGCCAAACACGCATACAACCATCATTGGCACCAAGGCAGAAGCGACTCTCATCGCTGAAGACGACACGTCTCCATTCGTCCCTCCATTCACGCCTGTCGCGACACCACTGGAGGCGGGCTGCACGATGTTGGGGCGTGAGCGGAAGACGGCCTAACGGTGTGCGGGACCGTAGCCCAGCTTCATGGAGTCGGTTGCGAATGGTCCTCGCCGATACCCCAGGAGCAACAGTGTCCCTAATTTGCTGGGAAGTGGCGGTGCGGTCCCCTACGGCACTGCGTAAGATCCTACGGTCTTGGCGTGCATCCGTGCGTCGCTGCGGTCCGGTCCCAGGTCGACGGGCACGTGCACCTTCCGCCGACCACTGGCGACAACATCGATGTACTGTGGAGACCTCACGCCCCACGTGTTGAGCAATTCGGCGGTACGTCCACCCGGCCTCCCGCATGCCCACTATACGCCCTCGCTCAAAGTCCGTCACCTGCACATACGGTTCACGTCCACGCTGTCGCGGCATGCTACCAGTGTTAAAGACTGCGATGGAGCTCCGTATGCCACGGCAAACTGGCTGACACTGACGGCGGCGGTGCACAAATGCTGCGCAGCTAGCGCCATTCGACGGCCAACACCGCGGTTCCTGGTGTGTCCGCTGTGCCGTGCGTGTGATCATTGCTTGTACAGCCCTCTCGCAGTGTCCGGAGCAAGTATGGTGGGTCTGACACACCGGTGTCAATGTGTTCTTTTTTCTATTTCCAGGAGTGTACATGCGACAGTATTCATTCTCCTTTTAGCTCCTTGCTTCAGTGAGATAATTCTAATCACATTTTTGTAATTTGAGAGTACAAACAGACTCTGTCATTCATCTATATAGTGTCGGATTTGCCTCCGTGCCAAAAACTGACAAAAAAAAACAAACAAACAAAGATAATTGTTGATCGAGAACAAAATCGTACACAGACAAAATAGTGACATGCATAGGTTGCACTTTTTGAAGCGTGTTTCGTACAACTCTTAAATATTATCGATAGCTTAAAATTATCTTCCGAGTAACTGTACTTACAATTGAAGCTCGCTATAATACATACCCATCAAAAAAACTTTTGCATCACCCTGCTTCCCAGAACTCCTGAAGATAGACGTTGACTGTCGATACTATTGACTGTTCGGAGATGTCACTAAACCCGCCCAAAGATGTGAACAACCATGCATCAGAAATGGAAATTTGTGGTAAGATCTTATGGGACCAAACTGCTGAGATTATTGGTCCCTAAGCTTACACACTACTTAATCTAACTTAAACTAACTTACGCTAAGGACAACACACACACCCATGCCCGAGGGAGGACTCGAACCTCCGACGTGGGGAGCCGCGAGAACCGTGACAGGACGCCCTTAGACCGCCCGGCTACATAGCTCGGCACCACGCATGAGCAGCGCCTGTTAGACAGAGGGGGTCCGACAGCCGATCAGTTCCAGTCACTCCACCAGGAAGGAGCTACACGACTCGTGTTGTCTGTAGTTCAACCATACCTAGACGGCCAATTCCGCAGTTCCATCGCGTCCGCATTGTTACTTTGTACCAGGAAGGGCTCTCAACATGGGAAGTGACCAGGCGTCTCGGAGTGAACCAAAGCGATGTTGTTCGAACATGGAGGGGATACAGAGAGACAAGAACTGTCGATGACATGCCTCGCTCAGGCCGCCCTACGGCTACTTGTACAATGGATGACCGATATCTACGGATTATGGCTCGGAGGAACCCTGACAGTAACGCCACCATCTTGAATAATGCTTTTCGTGCAGCCACAGGACGTCGTTTTACGACTCAAAGTGTGAGCAGTAGGCAGCATGATGCGCAACTTCATTCCCGACGTCCATGGCGAGGTCCATCTTTGCAACCACGACACCATGCTGCGCGGTACAGATGGACCAAACAACATGCCGAAAGGACCGCTTAGGATTTGCATCACGTTCTCTTCACCGATGAATGTCGCATATGTCTTCAACCAGACAATCGTTGGAGACGTGTTTAGAGGCAACCCGGTCAGGCTGAACGCCTTAGACACACTGTCAAATGGTTCAAATGGCTCTGAGCACTATGCGACTTGACTTCTGAGGTCATCAGTCGCCTAGAACTAAGAACTACTTAAACCTAACTTACGCTAAGGACATCACACACATCCATGCCCGAGGCAGGATTCGAACCTGCGACCGTAGCGGTCGCTCGGTTCCAGACTGTAGCGCCTAGAACCGCACGGCCACTCCGGCCGGCGCAGACACACTGTCCAGCGAGTGCAGAAAGATGTTCCCTGTTGTTTTGGGGTGGCATTATGTGGGGCCGACGCACGCTGCTGATGGTCATGGAAGGCGCCCTAACGGCTGTACCATACGTGAATGCTATCCTCCGTCCGATAGTGCAACCATATCGGCAGCATACTGGCGAGGCATTCGCCTGCATGGACGACAATTCGCGCCTCCATCGTGCATCTGAATGACTTCGTTCAGGATAATGACACCGCTCGACTAGAGAAGCCAGCACGTTCTCCAGACATGAACCCTATCGAACATGCCTAGGATAGATTGAAAAGGGCTGTTTATGGACGTGACCCAACAACCACTCTGAGGGATCTGCGCCGAATCGCCTTTGAGGAGTGGGACAATCTGGACCGACAATGCCTTGATGGACTTGTGGGTACTATGCCACGACGAATACAGCCATCCATCAATGCAAGAGGACGTGCTACTGCGTAGTACAGGTACCGGTGTGTACAGCAATATGAACCACCACCTCTGAAGCAATGTGTGGTTTTCATGAGCATTAAAAAGGGCGGAAATGTTGTTTATATTGATCTCTATTCCAATTTTCTGTACAGGCTTCGGAACTCTTGGAATCCAGGTGATGCAAAACTTTTTTCGATGTGTGTATTTTCTTCCCTTTAAACACTTTTTCATCATCCTACTGTCAGAGAGGGTTTGTGTAAATTTTACAATAAGTAAATGTTTCCCTGAGACATTTAAGTCTCATTTTATTATCCCGGCCGCCGCACAAATTTTAATTCATTTCGTCTGCTTCGATCATTTACAATAAGTGTCATAGTACTCTTTAATTTATCATTGCTACACTCCTACAGTATGACTTACCATCGTATTGCCGGGAGTGGCTGAAGAAAACACACAGGTCTGCTGCTAGTTCTGGAATTCCATTACTGGCCGTAAGGGCCGTCGTGCCAAATTGTTTTACTTGAGCAGCTAAAAGTTGTGGAGTTCATGTGAACCGCAACTCATGTACAACTTCGACGCTTACATAAATCCGGGCCAAACAGTCTTTCTCCCTACGTAACATCCTGGAATATCATAGAGGTACAACATAGCTTACGCTACACAGTCTTCGGTATCTAACGGAGTGCATGTGTACAAGGCCATACGATTATTTCGACGACAATCTGAAACTCTAGTCAAAGTAGGTTTATGAATTCTGTTACGGTATTATCCAAAAAGAAGACAGTGACAGTTATTTGTTTACACTGACCATAAAAAGTAAGGGACGCAGCAGGGAGGAGGAAACGAGATAGAGCTTCACAGGTTGAGAGTGTACGTGATGCTACTTCAGTGATTATAAAATCAAGCCGAATTAACAAAGAACTTAGCAATGTGGGTTCACTTATCAGTACGATGTTGCACCCCTTCTGGTATGGACACATGAACTGATTATGTTAGGAGGCGAATCATAAAGCCGTTGTTTCCTCTCTTGAGCTAAGCTGGCTCACACCCACAACTGTTGTGATTGGTTGTTGACATCCTGAATACTGGCACTGAGGGGGGAGGGGGGGGGGTTACGCCTGAGCTGTTCTCACAAACGTTGTGTCGGGGGCAGACACGGGAATGTTGTGGGCCAAGGGAGAACCTCATAATTACACAGACCCCCCATAATTACACAGAGCTTTCCAGAGACACGTTTATGCGTGGACGAGTACGGTACTGTTGAAAAATCGCACTAAAATACTGCTGTTTGAGAAATAATATGTGGGGACGCAGGATGTCCGTGTCATACCGTTGTGCTGTCAAGAGTTCCCTGATCACTGAAAGCCGTGACATGGAGTCATACCAGATAGCTTCCCACACCTGACTCCAGGGTATGTCTTAGGTGTCGCATACATTACACCCTTAGTGCCTACGTTCTGTGCCGGCCGGAGTGACCGAGCGGCTCTAGGCGCTACAGTCTGGAACCGCGCGACCGTCACGGTCACAGGTTCGAATCCTGCCTCGGGCATGGATGTGTGTGATGTCCTTAGGTTAGTTAGGTTTAAGTAGTTCTAACAAGGGAACCTCCCCATCGCACCCCCCTCAGATTTAGTTATAAGTTGGCACAGTGGATAGGCCTTGAAAAACTGAACACAGATCAATCGAGAAAACAGGAAGAAGTTGTGTGGAACTATGAAAAAAATTAATAATATAAACAAACTGAGTAGCCCATGCGAGCATAGGCAACATCAAGGATAACGTGAGCTCAGGAGCGCCGTGGTCCCGTGGTTAGCGTGAGCAGCTGCGCAACGAGAGGTCCTTAGTTCAAGTCCTCCCTCGACTGAAAATTTTTCCTTCTTTATTTACGCAAAGTTATGATCTGTCCGTTCGTTCATCGAGGTCTCTGTTCACTGTAATAAGTTTAGTGTCTGTGTTATGCGACCGCACCGCAAAACCGTGCGATTAGTAGACGAAAGGACGTGCCTCTCCAATGGGAACCGAAAACATTTGATCGCAAGGTCATAGGTCAACCGATTCCTCCACAGGAAAACACGTCTGATATATTCTATACGACACTGGTGACGGCATGTGCGTCACATGACAGGAATATGTTGTCGATCCACCTAACTTGTACACTTGGCGAATGGGTTTTCTTGTGGATGTGATAATCCCTCCCAAAAAAGTGATGAAAACATAAGAGTTTGGCACATAAACTGAAAATAAAAAATTAAACTTTTCACTCGAGGGAAGACTTGAACCTAGGACCTCTCGTTCCGTAGCTCATCTCGCTAACCACGGGACCACGACGCTCCTTTACTCCCATTGTCCTTGATGTTGCATATCTTCGGATGGACTACTCAGTTTGTATATTTTACTAATTTTTTTCATAGTTCCACACAACTTCTTCCTGTTTTCTCGATTGATCTGTGTTCAGTTTTTCAAGGCCTATCCACTGTGCCAACTTATAACTAAATTGAGTGGGTGCGATGGGGAGGTTCCCTTGTAAGTTCTAGGGGACTGGTGACCTCAGAAGTTAAGTCCCATAGTGCTCAGAGCCATTTGAAGCATTTGAACCTACGTTCTGTGACCACTTCAGTGCGGATCAACAGGCGTGACTCAGGCACTGAAAAAGACCTTCAGCTTGTGCTCCCTTCACTGTGTAATAAAAATTGTGACTGCGTAACTAGAGGTCATCGTACGCACAGCCTGACAAAAGAAGTTAAGCTCCGAGAAGGAATGGTCAAATGTCAGTGTAACTGTGTACTGCTACAAACCAATATTTGAAATAATTGGTATCGGTGACAGGCGGATTGGCTGCCAGAAGACATTCGTTTTGGTCGTGTTCAGTGTTTTTACGAAGCCTGAGGGGGCGGGGGGGGGGGGGGGGTGGAAGGAGGTACCTGTACAGTATCAGATGTTCAGTGATCACTGGGAAGAACTAGTGGATGTCGATGTCGAGTATTCGTGTGATTCGTGTGAGACAGCGTCCCATTTGGTCGGCTGGTGAAATCGTGCAACAACCAGATCTGTGGGCTTTTGTACGTAACAGTGCCCAATGTTGGGCTGCATTCTCATCGTCGAAGTTCTGGTCGAACACGTCTGACCACTACAAGGAAGGATCGCCATTTATGCACAAAGCGCATCGAAACACCTTCACATCAGCGCCTGCCATCGTATAAAATATAATGACTTCCCTGTAACATTTTGTGTCATTTCACACCGCTTATCGGGGACCAACGGCAATTGGAATACGTCACTACCGTGCCACGGGTGAACTGCCGATAACACCACAACACAAACGACTGCGTTTGGAGCGGTGCCGCGACCAACAAGCATGGAGTGATGATGAATGGCGTCCCATTGTGTTCAGCAGTGGATCGTGGTTCTGCATTATCCTGGATGACGCGAAGTCGTCGAGTGTGGCAGCGATCTGAGGAGAGCTCTGATCTACTGTAGCCATTTATACCCTTGACTGTATAAATTACTTACAATGTGTGTGATACCATTTAGTTTAAACTGAATCTGACTATTAGTAAAGGAAATTGAATAAAGGAATGGTTGTCAATAATACATAGAAGGCTTCCTCATCAAACAGTCGCACACAATGGCTAAATTATGCGTATTGAAACTGTGCCGTGTTACAAAAATGCACCAAGTATGTGAAATTTTACAAATGACTACAGTTCCTAATTTCATCTGAGACTGTTCATTTAGGACTTACGATTAATTCTTACCTTTGCAATCGACGACCCAGCTCTGCTCTGTAATATGAAATGCTAAACTGCGCGATCCTGAAAAAAGTCACTGCGCGGACTATTTCTTTATCGTTGTTCAGGGTACTTTGTCAAATGACAAATCTGCTACCTTTCAAGAAAAAACACCTGCGATTTTCATTCAAACTGTGAGGGTAAGTTTCTGTGAAATATTTGCAAATGAATAAACGGTTATTTTAAAACTGAAGACGTGTTTCGAGAACTTTAATAACGGCCATGTCGAAGAGCGCGGAGGAGCGAACAGACGTTCGAAACACTCTCTCGCCCCTGAGCTGCGAAAGGCGGAAGAATCAGCAATGATCAACGGCATGAGGATGCACAAAGCAATGGAAACCACTGCATTAAAGACATAATGTGCGTCCACAGTACTTGTGGTCTATAATTGAAAAATGGCTCTGAACACTATGGGACTTAACTTCTGATGTCATCAGTCACCTAGAACTACTTAAACCTAACTAACCTAAGGACATCACACACATCCATGCCCGAGGCAGGATTCGAACCTGCGACCGTAGCGCTCGCGCGGTTCAACACTGTAGCGCCTAGAACCGCTCGGCCACCACGGCCGGCTTCTAAACTGAAAACGTGTCTTGATGAACTCTACAGTAGCAAAACAGTCTCACTATTCGGACTCCCGGGATGGGACAGCCAAGGGGAGGTGACCATCAGAAACAGATTAAATAACCAATGAAAGCACAACTTTCTACGAGTCGGTGGGTGGAATCTCAGTAGATTGAACGCGGTAGGGAAGCTAGAAAATCTGTAATGGGAAATGCTAACGCTCAATCTACATTTGGTGATGGTCAGTGAAGTGACACGTAAAGAAGACAAGGGTTTGTGGTCAGTCGAGTATAGGATGATATCAACAGCAGCAGGAAATGGTATAACGGGAGTAGGATTCGTTCTGAATAGGAAGGTAGGGCAGAGAGTGAGTTACCGTGAACGGTTCAACGATAAGACTGAGGTGATTGCGAGAGTATATGAGGATATTAAATTGGTTATTCGGTAAGAAAAGTGAGATGAAAATCTAATGATCATGGGGGGCTGGAATGCGGTTGTGAGTGAAGGAGCAGCAGAAAAAAAAAGTTCAAATGTGTGTGAAATCTTATGGGACTTAACTGCTAAGGTCATCACTCCCTAAGCTTACAACTACTTAACCTAAATTATCCTAAGGACAAACACACACACCCATGCCCGAGGGAGGACTCGAACCTCCGCTGGGACCACCCGCACAGTCAATGACTGCAGCGCCCGAGACCGCTCGGCTAATCCCGCGCGACTGAAGTAATGGGAATGAGAGAGGAGAAAGGCTCATAGAGTTCTGCAATAAATTTCAGCTAGTAATAGCGAATTGTCTGTTCAAGAATCACAAGAGGAGGAGGTATATTTGGAAGAGGACGGGAGAGACAGGCAGACTCTAGTTATACTACGTTATGATCAGGCAGAGATTCCGAAATCAGATATTGGGTTGTAAGGGGTACCCAGGGACAGATACAGACTGAGAACACAATTTAGTAATGATGAAGAGTAGGCTGAAGTTCAAGAGAGTAATTACGAAGTATCGATGCACAAAAAATTGGGATACGGAAATACTAAGGAACGGATATATACGCTTAAAGTTCTCTGAGAATGTGTGTACTGTGATATAGAAGAAATAGTAACAGAAAAAATACATCAGCTGATCGACGAAAGAACAAAAACGTTCAGGGAAATTCATAAATACTAAAATACAAAGATGTCTGAAGGACTGACTTACCATACAGAAAAGCAGAAACAGCCTTTGATCAAATGAAAAGCAGTGGCGGTAACATTAAGAGTGCAATGGCAACTCCACTACTAAATAGGGTAAAGTGCAGTGAAAAACGAGTAATACACAGTATTTACAAGAACGAATAGGAACAATAAGACTGGAAGACCAAGAACAACTGATCGGATTAGAAAAAGTGTAATAGACGGGTGTAGTCTCTCATCCCTGCGATTCAATCTATACATCGAAGAAGCTACGAGAGAAATGAAACAAAGTTTCAAGAGTGAGATTAAAATGCAGGGTGAAAAGATATCCGTTATAAGATTCGCTGATGGCGTTCTTATGCTCGAAGAAACAGAAGAATAATTACAGGATGTGTTGAATGCAATGAAGGGTCTAATGAATAAATATGGACTGAGAGAAAATCGAAGAAATGGCTCTGAGCACTATGGGACTTGACATCAATGGTCACCAGTCCCCTAGAACTTAGAACTACTTAAACCTAACTAACCTAAGGACATCACACAATACCCAGTCATCAGGAGGCAGAGAAAATCCCTGACCCCGCCGGGAATCGAACCCGGGAACCCGGGCGTTGGAAGCGAGAACGCTACCGCACGACCACGAGCTGCGGACAGAAAATCGAAGAAAGACGAAAATAATGAGAAGTAGCAGATACGAGAACAGAAAGAAACTTAACATGAGAACTGGGGAACACGAAGTAGATGAATTTAGGAATTCGGCTACCTAGTCAGCAAAATAGCTAATGATGGGCGGAGCAAGAATGTAATAAAAAGCAGACCAGGGCATTCCTGGCCAAGAGAGGTCTACTAGTTTGAAACATAGGCCTTCATTAGGGGAACAAAATTTATGACAGTGTACGCTTGGAGCACAGCAGTGTATGGCAGTGAAACATGGACTGTGAGAAAACGGAAACAGAAGAGAATCGAAGGATTTGAGATGTGGTCGTGTCACTGTTTTCCAAATATGTCGTCTCTCTCGGTGATTTAGTCATAAGAAAAACCATCTACTATCCTCGGTTAGACAAGAGGGCATCTCAGTTAAGATTCATTCTCCTCTATTCTCATCATACCTCTTCACTCAGTGACTACTTCACTCAGTGACACTTTCTTTCGGCAGCCGACCCACACGCTCGCACGCCCTCTGCTAATAACACACCCTCTGGTAGGCAAATAGTGAGCATCGCTCACGTGCTCAGGCACAGCCGCCCGTTTTAGAGGCCAGAGTCGTCAAGCTGTGACGTCAGTAGGACGGCTAGGCCGAGATCACAATTTAGATTTCGCCGGGTGTAGACAACGTGACAGCTATTTCTAATTTCTAATCAGTTCCCTTTTTTGTAGATTTGATTCCAATATGCTACATAACAACTTCTGAAAGATAATTTCTCGAAGTAATACGCCGACTTTGTTGGAATTATGCATTTTATTCTCATTTGTCGCAACCATAAACAATGTTCATCCCATTATAAACGACAAGCTAGCTATATGACTATGACGTAATATCAATGTTTAATGATCTTTTAGTGTATTCTTCATCAGTATGTTAATTTTTTTCTTAAATCACAGATCATACAAGGTTGTTATTGCCAATTGCGTCCAAACAGGATAAACGTGCTGCTAGCCTTTTCTTGGAAGGACAAACGCCGGTAGACATCCATCGTAGAATGAAGAATGTGTATGCGGCAGCATATCGGTCGAAAGCCACCCTGATACAACTGCTACAATGGGTGGTGCTACTTCACGATAACGCACGTCCCCATATACTGAAGGTCGAAACGCAGAAGTTACGCCAGCTGTCTGAGACACTCGAGCACCCGCCCTGTAGTTCTGATCTCTCCATGTGCGATAGTTACGCTTTGATCCCTTAAAAGAGGCCTTGAAGGGTTGACGATTCCTGTCGGAGGATGTGTGTTTTACCAAACGGGTATCTTCATCCCGGTGCGTCGGTGGGATGATTGCCTCAATGATCACCGCGATTTTGCCTGATTGCCATGCCGGTCCTTCGACCTCCGAACGGAAAGTTTTTGATTGCCCTTTATATCACAGTTACCCGACGTGGAATCCGCTATCAGAATAATTTGTCCAGCGGAGCTCTTATCCACTGTATGAAAGTAATTACTCTGTAACAACGTCCCAAGCCTCACCTCACGTAGTACGAGGTGCATTCAAGTTCTAAGGCCTCCGATTTTTTTTCTAATTAACTACTCACCCGAAATCGATGAAAATGGCGTTACTACTCGACGTAATCGCCCTGCAGACGTACACATTTTTCACAACGCTGACGCCATGATTCCATGGCAGCGGTGGAGGCTTCTTTAGGAGTCTGTTTTGACCACTGTAAAATCGCTGAGGCAATAGCAGCACGGCTGGTGAATGTGCGCCCACGGAGAGTGTCTTACATTGTTGGAAAAAGCCAAAAGTCACTAGGAGCCAGGTCAGGTGAGTAGGGAGCATGAGGAATCACTTCAAAGTTGTTATCACGAAGAAACTGTTGCGTAACGTTAGCTCGATGTGCGGGTGCGTTGTCTTGGTGAAACAGCACACGCGCAGCCCTTCCCGGACGTTTTTGTTGCAGTGCAGGAAGGAATTTGTTCTTCAAAACATATTCGTAGGATGCACCTGTTACCGTAGTGCCCTTTGGAACGCAATGGGTAAGAATTACGCCCTCGCTGTCCCAGGACATGGACACCATCATTTTTTTCAGCACTGGCGGTTACCCGAAATTTTTTCGGTGGCGGTGAATCTGTGTGCTTCCATTGAGCTGACTGGCGCTTTATTTCTGGATTGAAAAATGGCATCCATGTCTCATCCATTGTCACAACCGACGGAAAAAAGTCCCATTAATGCTGTAGTTGCGCGTCAACATTGCTTGGCAACATGCCACACGGGCAGCCGTGTGGTCGTCCGTCAGCATTCGTGGCACCCACCTGGATGACACTTTTCGCATTTTGAGGTCGTCATGCAGGATTGTGTGCACAGAACCCACAGGAATGCCAACTCTGGAGGCGATCTGTTCAACAGTCATTCGACGATCCCCCAAAACAATTCTCTCCACTTTCTCGATAGTGTCGTCAGACCGGCTTGTTCGAGCCCGAGGTTGTTTCGGTTTGTTGTCACACGATGTTCTGCCTTCATTAAACTGTCGCACCCATGAACGCACTTTCGACACATCCATAACTCCATCACCACATGTCTCCTTCAACTGTCGATGAATTTCAATTGGTTTCACACCACGCAAATTCAGAAAACGAATGATTGCACGCTGTTCAAGTGAGGAAAACGTCGCAATTTTAAGTATTTAAAACAGTTCTCATTCTCGCCGCTGGCGGTAAAATTCCATCTGCCGTACGTTGCTGCCATCTCTGGGACGAATTGACAATGAATGCGGCCTCATTTTAAAACAATGCGCGTGTTTCTATCTCTTTCCAGTCCGGTGAAAAAAAATCGGAGGCCTTAGAACTTGAATGCACCTCGTACAAGAGGCTGAATTTCAAGAAATCTAGCTGCGCGCGGTGGCTGCGCAGTGTCTGAGGCGATTTTCCACGGTTCGCACGGCTCCCTCCATCGGAGGTTCGAGTTCTCCCCCGGTCATGGATATGTGTTTTGTCGTTAGTTTAAGTTAGATCAAGTAGTGTGTAAGCCTAGGGACCAATGATCTCAGCAGTTTGGTCCTATAGCAACTTACCACAAATTTCAAAATTTCAAGAACTCTCTTTTACATTTGATGATACGGTGATAATGCAGATTAAGTGAACAGGCTATTAGCTGTTTACACAGAGGGCTCGGAAATGAAAGCTAAGGCCGCTATTAGCCGAGGGACACTAGTGACACCACTCATGACGTCACGAATGGCCCCGATAGCTGCCAAAGGGTTCGGTGCATTGCGTCTTATGCACAGTGGCGGGAGCCTATTAGCCGAAGGCAACTAATGGCACCACTGGTCCACTAGCTACCAGACCCAACAACAACTCTGTCCGCTTTAGAGTTGCACAAGACAACCACGGGGCGCTGCTGATATTTGAAGCCTATTAGCCCAGGGCCACTTTTCACCCGATGGACCTGCGCGAGTACAGGATACGTCACAAGTACGTGCTCTCAGCTCCAAAGTCCTTCAAAAATTTGTTACTGGAATACAGTGAACACCGTGTTTGTTGTAGTTTGTTACAAAATTGTTGTTTTTTAATAAGTAAATAAATATAGAAACACCAAGTAAGGAAGGCCATAAAGTTAGGGAAATGAGTAAACTGTCTGGGTTCAAAATGGCTCTGAGCACTATGGGTTTTAACATCTGAGGTCATCAGTCCTCTAGAACTTAGAACTACTTAAACCTAACTAACCTAAGGACAGCACACACATCCATTCCTGAGGTAGGATTCGAACCTGCGACCGTAGCAGTCGCGCGGTTCCGGACTGAAGTGCCTAGAACCGCTCGGCCACCGCGGCCGGCAACTGTCTGGGAATGGAATAAATACACAAGATCTAATTTCTGATATTGATAAGGAACCTGCAATCTGCCATGCCGCGACAGAAACATGCTCTTATAAAATACAGAAACTGACATTTTGTAGAGTGTTGTAAAGAATCCCAGTCCAATATTCGAGAAGAGGCTTGTGAGCGACAAAATGTTTTACGTGAGTTTACTGCTACTAATTTCACTACCTCAACATAGAAACAGCTGCGATCTCGAGACCTTGTTTGATATTATTCTCATTGTTGTTTTCAGTCGATTCTTGGATACAAATCTAGAATGTAGATAACAATGAAGATTACGATTGTTATTATTTAACAATGAGGAAGCACAAATAGGCTTTGAACAATTGACTCTTTACGTCTGCCTGCTTTGAAGTGCAGAGTTCTTTTAGCGCACGATTCTTTTTAATACTTTCACATCCTCTGGCCACAACTGTTTTCGTTAAGTTTTACTGAGTCTTAGCTGCAACAGAAGTATTTTTTTTTCCCCAAGGGAAACCAGAGGTAAGCACTTTTGAATATTCAACCTTTTCATCATGTGCAAATGCTGTCAGCTGTTGGGGCTCACTATGAAAATATTAGCAAGTCAATGTAGCAATGTGACCTCCAGAATACGCAGATGTGGTTGGTTCGCTATATTCCACTGTATAGTTGAATGTTATTACCGTTATTTCGCTTGGTAATTATTGAATTAAATTTGACTATTTATTACAAAACAGAATTTTCACAATTAGTTATTTTACTCGTTAAAATGAAGCCAAGACGACGAAGTATGTTTTGAAAACACGTACACATTTTTGGACAAATTTTGGATCTAAAATCATTAAAAAGTCACTTAAGAGCATTACACATAAATAAAAATTTTCCTTCCTCCAGGAAAAACTCAGGTCTGAATGGGTTAATATAGTCCCCGATTACGAGAACCTCGCTAAGTGACGTCCACAGCTATCCATTTCTTCGTTGTGTGCACCTAGCCAAGAAATTACGATTTCTGCTATTTCTTAATTTTTTATTTGGGGCCGAAATTTAACCCGTGCTTTCTGCTTGAAGACATATTATGAGAAATAAAGTAAGTACTTCGGCATTACTAACTTCAATGTGAGGACCAGTTTCTCTTCTGTTTAAGACACTTGTTTAATTCTTTGTCGATTCCAGTTACATCTCCTCCTAAGTAATCAAGTAATTCGTAAAACGTCGATTTCGATAGTCAAAGATAAGTGAAAAATTTACAGTCATCTGTTTGACCTTGAAGCAGCGTGTAATACAGTCCTCTGAGCAATAAGTAATATACATTGGTTTTTTTTATCTTTTTCTTACCCTTTCGGGTTTTATTAGAAGATTGAGGAAAAGTAGTTCTTCATTCGACGCCAGTCTCCCAGTAGACTGTTTCGGGATAACAAGTGACCTACGAGAGGCGTTCAATAAGAAATGTAACAATTTCTTTTTTGTGAAATCAGGTTGATTGTATTCAGGATTCCAATACACCATATTATTTGTCACTCTCTTGGCTACAAACCCCTATTTTTCATATTTATCTCCGTTCAATGCAAGAGTCTTACGCCACCTTTTAATTTTTTTTTTTTTTTTTTGGGGGATCTAAAAATTTAAAAAAATCTCTCACACCGGCCTGATTTAGCTTCACTGATCAGGATAGTAAAAACATGCGTATGTTAAGGGAATTTTCATTCACAAAGCAGGCTTATCACATTCACACAGTTCAATACTGTTCTATCCTGATTAAATTGAGCTTAACTTAAATTCCATAAGGCAGTGAAGCAATTTCGAAGTCTCGGTGCGACGAAAATTGTCAGTCGATGTCCTGGAAACATTTATAATAATTATTAATTGTCGGTGATCACATGGGGAAGACCGGAGATCTGCTGGTAAGACCGTGTTAGCCTATTTATTTGAAGTAACTGGATATCTTGAGCATACAAAACGGCAGGTTCGTCCAGTGTAAATCAGACGTTCCCCACTGATCCCGTGCAACACAGCGTAGTAAGCAGACACTGTCAATAATAATCAGTTAAATAATACGCGAACACACCAACTTTAGTTTAGTTCATGTATTAAATTCCTTCTCATACAGAATCTCATCAAGATGGCGACTAGCTTAACAATACATACATATACATCTTCCTTCTTTCACGACTAATCGGCAAGCATTCCTTCATTCTTTTCATAAGAGAAAACATAGATAGCAGAGACGCTATTCCATGGAGTAAATGGACGCTCCAAGGAATAATTGGGCTTGAAACTACTTTGCATCGATAATCGGTAAGATAAGAAGAGATATTTCGAGATATGTACTGAGTTATATAATTTATAAAATTTCTGAAAATATCGCGGAGAGACCGCTGCAATAGACATTACAACCTTACTTGAGGGACTGCATGCCCGCATGGTACCACTCTACTCGTCGATGTCGAAGCCAACATCTTGCTGCAAGAATACCTCACAATCACCTATGTACCGCTTCCCGCTGAGTGAATTATTCACTAGCGTTAATAGCTGGAAATAGGAAGGCGCGAGATCAGAGCTGTAGGCTGGGTGGGGAACAACAGTCCCATGAAGTTTAGTGAGCTCTTCAAAGGTGCGCAGACTTTTGTGATGCCTTGCGTTGTCATGGAGAAGGTGAAGTTTGTTTGTATTTTTGTGATGACGAACAAGATTAAATCGTGCCTTCAGTTTCCTAAGCGTATCACAATACACTTCACGGTTGATCATTGCACCATGGTGGAGGACATCAAATTGAATAACGCCTTCAGAGTCCCAGAAGAGCGTCACCATGAGCTTACCGGCTGAGGGTGCAGCTTTGAACTTTTTCTTCGGAAGCGATGTGGTGTGGCGCGACTCCACCGTTTCCGGTTTGAAGTGATTAACCCATGTTCCATCACCTGTGACGTAATTTCGAAAAAATTTACCGCGATCAGCCTCGCAGCGTGCAAACAACTCCGCACAGATGGTCCTTCGTTGCTTTTCATGGTAATCAGTTAGGTGGCGAGGAACCAGCGGGCACACACGTCTGATTACCCCAACTGGTGAACGAGTAAGTCAGCACGACCAGATGTGTAGCGAGATGTTTGATTGTGATCAGCTCGAAGCAAGAGTCACGGCTTTGTGCGGCCGGCCGGCACGCGGGATATCGGAGAGGTTTCTATGACTTTGTTACGGTGATGAACGGTGTCCTGTTCGCCGACTCACCGTGCTCCGGTACAGTGCCAGGTCTACATTCACATTCTGCAAGCGCCTCTGAATACCTGCGATGCTCTGGTTTTCCAGCGAAAGAAACTGAATGACAGCCCTCCGCTTGGAAGGCACTGAAATCCGCTTTCGCAGTACAGAGCGGATCAGAATAAGGTTGTGGAAAGGGGCCAAGATCAGTTACTGTTAGTTACACAAGAACACTCACAACTTTATTCCTCGAAAACACAATGCACAGTTTTCTCTTTAAAACAACAAGGATCAATTCACGGCTGAGGGCACAAGTAACTTCTCAATAATAAAGTTTAAATAATTCCTTTTAAAACACAAGTATTTAGACAAACGATTAAAGGCCTTACTTAAGTAAAATTAAAATATCTTCTCGGCTAAAGTCCCAAACAATATTTTAGATCATCAAAGGAAATTCTTTAAAAGGCAAGCATTTACCAGTTTCAGCTAAAAGCCATATTAAGGAAAATTTAAACAAATTCCTCGGCTGAAAGCCCGATAATCTTTCAACAAAACAAAAAGGCCTTTAAAGACCAGCAGTTACACAGTACAACAGAGAATCCTCTTAAGAAAACTTGAAATATCTTCACGGCTGAAGGCCCAAACAATTATTCAAAATAATTAAAGACAAACGTTAAGATAAGCATTTACACAGTACGGCTGAAGCCCATTTTAAGAATTCAAGATAATTAAAGAGAAAACTTACAGACAGGCATTTACACATTACGGCTGAAAGTCACAGATTTTAAAACAAACGCGGCTGAAGGCTTCAATACAGAGCATACAAGAATTTTAATTAAAACACGGCTTAAGGCCTAATCTTAAAATACTTCACATAAGTTCTGGTAAACCTTCCGGGATGTAAGGTCGTGGTCCATGAAACTCTTCAGCTCCTAACGTTTCGTCCAGAGCTGCACTGGACATCTTCAGAGGGGTATTTCTCCTCCGGTGAGTCTTGCCGACTGACGGGTCGGACGTCTGAGAGCGACTTACATATCGTAGAAAGTGGGCGTGGCCAGAGTTACACGTGATATGCAGATATAAGTCGCTCTCAGACGTCCGACCCGTCAGTCGGCAAGACTGAAGAGTTTCATGGACCACGACCTTACATCCCGGAAGGTTTACCAGAAGATATGTCATCCGGTCGTAAAAGCCTTCATACTTCACATAAGGTTCGGCTGAAGGCCATATAGCCGGCCGATGTGGCCGAGCGGTTCTAGGCGCTTCAGTCTGGAACTGTGCGACCGCTACGGTCGCATGATCGAATCCTGCCTCGGGCATGGATGTGTGTGATCTCCTTAGGTTAGTTAGGTTTAAGTAGTTCTAAGTTCTAGGGGACTGATGACCTCAGATGTTAAGTCCCATGGTGATCAGAGCCATTTGAACCATTTGAAGCCCATATACTGAACATAGAACAGACAAAATTAATACACGGCTGAAGTCCTGGTACAGTACTTGCGACAAAAGAAAATCACAATCACAAACAGCAGAACAGTGGTGCTCAGAAGTGTTCCAAGGGTCGGCCTGGAGAGGAAACTATAACAACAGTTTAGGTGAGACAGGCAGCCAAGCGTAACACTAAATAATCGGATGGCAACACGACCTACGAACGACTGAAGAACCAACCAACAGCCTAACCAATTCCCTTCCGCCGACCAACGGCACGACAACCCAAAATGTCAGCGAGGGCAAGGATACACGCAGTACTGCGTCTTTAAATATTGGCGTCTAAGTACAGCCAAGGCACAATAACCACTGAAAAAATATGAACAAACACAAAGGCTGTGGAACTACACGCTGTGCCGGACAGCATCAACGTGGAGGAAACACACACTCGCTGCTCTGTCCGAACCGACCGACTGCCTACTCCAGTCCGCAGACAGCATTCATCTGCTCGGTGGGACTCACAGAAGCTACACACAGTTCCACGTAAACACTTACACCAAGAACTCCGACAATCCTAAAACCAATCACCGTGGAACCACAAGGAGAAATAACAAGTCGACAGACATAGTTCCCATAAGCGGTCGGTGACCAAATGTACGTCGTACGATGGGACGACCGACCGAACGACCAACCGAGGTCGTCCCCACTCAAGTTATGTGTGTCGGCAACGGTCGGGCGAGTCTTGGCTGTTCGGAGCTCACTGCAGCTCCAACCAGACTCAACTCGATGTCCGTTCGGGACTCGGAGACACGGCGACCCGGGCACACTAGCTCGGACCCAACCATGAAGAGGTAACTCTTGCCCATTGGCCATGATATCTCTGCACAAGGTGGGAACCGACCCACGTCCGGCAAGATGACCAATTGACGAAGCCCAGAAACGGTCCAAAGACCTAATAGATGTCGCCCAATGAGGCGACCAACCAGCAGTCGTTCCAACTCCATTCTCCTTCCGTCGGACAGTTCTTGTGTGTCGCCAGCGGTCGGAGAGTACTGGCTATCCCTACCTCACTGACGCTCCGTCCCCTGACTCCCTTCGAACGGTCACAGAGACACTGGCTCGGACCCAACCATGCAGAGGGAACACCGGCCATTGGCCACCCGACATCTCTGCACAAGGAAGGAGCCGACCAAAGTCCCGCAAGATGATCAGTTGAAGGGGCCCACAAGCTATCGGAAGACCAAATACACGTCTCCCGATGAGACGACCGACCGAACAACCAACCAACCAACGGTCGTCCCCGCTCAAGTCTCCTTCCGTCGGACAGTGCATGTGTGTCGCCAGCGGTCGGCGAGGACTAGCTGTCAAGACCTCCCTGGCGCTCCAACCCCAACTGAACTCCAGACACACGACGAGCCAGTAACACTAACGGACGTTCCACAGATAGTACGACAGTGCACTTATCGATAAGCACTGCTGCTGCCACTCACGGGCAAACATACCAGCAACCTAGTGACGCCAGTAAATCGAATAAAAAGAAAACGAGGCGACAGAACGATAAAAGCAATAAACGGCATGGCCGCTAGCCGCGCTCGGCTCAGGCACATCTGTTATGGACGCCATTTGAAAAATACGTACAACGCTGCCAGTCTTCGGAACTATGAAACTTTTTGAGAAATAAAGTAAGAACGTCATCACTACTAACTTCAATGTGAGGCTCAATTTCTCTTCTCGTGAAAAACTCTTGTTTTGTCCTGTGTCGATTGGAGTTATATCTTCTTCTACATAGCCTTTGATTTCAACGTTGGAGGATAATAATATTTACTGTCGTCTGCACTTCGATCGTCAAATAGTGTTAATATAAACCTCTGGTCAATCGAGTAATATACATTGGATGCTTTCATAGCCGGCCGCGATGGTCTAGCGGTTCTGGCGCTGCAGTCTGGAACCGCGGGACTGCTACGGTCGCAGGTTCGAATCCTGCCTCGGGCATAGGTGGTTGTGATGTCCTTAGGTTAGTTAGGTTTAAGTAGTTCTAAGTTCTGGGGGACATATGACCTAAGATGTTGAATCCCATAGTGCTCAGAGCCATTTTGATGTTTTCATATTTTCCTAACCTTTTGACTTTTCCTTTTCAACACTCTGAGCCCCGATAACATAAAAAACAATTTATTATAAATATGTTTTTACAAAATTGACTTATCATAGTAAGCAACGAATGCAAGATGAAATTAGCAAGAAGTAAACAATCAATTGTTTCAAGAAGGTGGTTTCACTTTTGCATACAATAATAAAATATTTCAAAAAATTGAAATTTATTGTGATAGTAAGCAACGAATACAAGAAGAAGTTCGCAAAAAGCGAATAGTCAACTGTTTTAAGGACGTGATTTCTGTGGTGTCACCGTCAGACACCACACTTGCTAGGTGGTAGCCTTTAAATCGGCCGCGGTCCGTTAGTATACGTCGGACCCGCGTGTCGCCACTATCAGTGATTGCAGACCGAGCGCCGCCACACGGCAGGTCTAGAGAGACTTCCTAGCACTCGCCCCAGTTGTACAGCCAACTTTGCTAGCGATGGTTCACTGACAAATTACGCTCTCATTTGCCGGGACGATAGTTAGCATAGCCTTCAGCTACGTCATTTGCTACGACCTAGCAAGGCGCCATTACCAGTTACCATTGATGCTGTAAAACATGTACCGTCAAGAGCGATGTTCACCAATTATGGATTAAAGTTAAGTATTCCATCAGCTACGTACTTTATTTGCTAGTCTCAATTACGTGACCTGTTCCAGACCTCACGCCAGCCTGCGTGAGCTTAAACGCGTGCCTTTCGGCTTCCTGTCATAGTGGGTTGGCTGTCTTGCCAATCCACAACAATTTCACTTTGAGACCACTGATACCCACTCTTTCCAACCACCCAACATTTGGGGTATGAACCCATTAGCTTGTTTAGCTTACCTTTTTACATTAAGGTGTATGATGCACGTTAGTTTTTGGTACTAAAGGAGGTAGTTTAATTCTATCCTATGTAATTTTTAATGAAGGTAATTTTTATTTACTTAATTTACCCTATCAAGGTAACCCTACCACCCAACATTTTATGGGATATATTTGAAAGCAATTTCGTATTTTCCCTAGACATAATCCCACGTCTCGAAACTTCCATGTACTCGAAAAGCCTAAAACAAATTATAATTGTAAATAAAGAGCAACACGGGCCTAAACCTTCATAAATTTATTTCAAAAGTACATACTTTCAAAATGGTTTCATTTAGAAAACACTCATAAAAGCAGTAATAAACACTCAAATTTACGTTGCAGTAACCGTAGATATACTTTTTTCGCTATCAATGATCTCTTCAGTATGATCACTATAAAAAAGTCACGTCCCACGATCTACTGCAATCACGTTGCACAATTTCCGCGCCCACTGGTGTTTGAACGCTGTAATGACTACTGCAATGCACTACATTCGTGAAGATAACTCAGTGCATCACTAGATGTCTGTGTCTTGCAATAGCATCGCTGGCTTGATGCGAAACGCACCGCTACTTAAAAAAAAAGATACACTACTGGCCATTAAAATTCATACACCAAGAAGAAATACAGATGATAAACGGGTATTCATTGGACAAATATACTATACTAGAACTGACATGTGATTACATTTTCACGCACTTTAGATGCATAGATCCTGAGAAATCAGTACCGAGAACAACTACCTCTGGCAGTAATAACTGCCTTGATACACCTGGGCACTGAGTCAAACAGAGCTTTGATGGCGTGTACAGGTACAACTGCCCATGCAGCTTCAACACAATGCCACAGTTCATCATGAGTAGTGACTGGCGTATTGTGACGAGCCAGTGCTCGGCCACCATTGACCAGAAGTTTTCAATTGGTGAGAGATCTGGAAAATGTGCTGGCCAGGGCAGCAGTCGACCATTTTCTGTATCCAGAAAGGCCCGTACAGGAACTCCAACATGCGGTCGTGCATTATCCTGCTGAAATGTAGGGTTTCGCAGGGATCAAATGAAGGGTGGAGCAACGGGTCGTAACACATCTTAAATGTAACGTCCACTGTTCAAACTGCCGTCAATGCGAACAAGAGGTGACCGAGACGTGTAACCAATGGCACCCCACACCATCACGCCCGGTGATACGCCAGTATGGCGATGATGAATACACGCTTCCAATGAGCGTTCACCGCGATGTTGCCAAACACGGATGCGACCATCATGATGCTGTAAACAGAACCTGGATTCATCGGAAAAAATTCGTGCACCCAGGTTCGTCGTTGAGTACACCATCGCAGGCGCTCCTGTCTGTGATGCAGCGTCAAGGGTAACCGCAGCTGTGGTGTCCGAGCTGATAGTCTGCTGCTGCAAACGTCGTCGAACTGTTCGTTCAGATGATTGTTGTCTCGCAAACGTCCCAATCTGTTGACTCAGGGATCGAGACGTGGCTGCACGATCCGTTACAGGCATGTGGATAAGATGCCTGTCATCTCGACTGCTAGTGATACGAGGCCGTTGGGATCCAGCACGGCGTTCCGTATTACCCTCCTGAACCCACCGATTCCATATTCTGCTAACAGTCATTAGATATCTACCAACGGGAGCGGCAATGTCGCGATACGATAAACCGCAATCGCGATAGGCTGCAATCCGACCTTTATCAAAGTCGGAAACGTGATGGTACGCATTTCTCCTCCATGCACGATGCATTACAACAACGTTTCACCAGGCAACGCCAGTCAACTGCTGTTTGTGTATGTGAAATCGGTTAGGAACTTTCCTCATGTCAGCACGTTGTTGGTGTCGCCACCGGCGCCAAACTTGTGTGAATGCTCTGAAAAGCTAATTATTTGCATATCACAGCATCTTCTTCCTGTCGGTTAAATTTCGCGTCTGTAGCACGTCATCTTCGTGGTGTAGCAATTTTAATGGCGAGTAGTGTAAAATAAAAATAAAATGATGGCTTCGGGCAAAAACCTCTGGAACTCATAGGGTTCAGAAATGAGTGAGGAGAAGTAGTTCATCGGATGGCGTCATTTTGTGAATTGACAATTTCCCGAAGAGAAGGGATTTTGTATTAAAAAGTGGCGCCAGAAGTTGCTTGATTCCTGAAACCTCTGGTAGCTAGTGGCGCCAGACCAGTGGCGTCACTGGTGTACGTCGGCTAACAGCCACGCACAAGCGGCAGCCGAATCTACTGCGCTTCGGCGCAACAACCAACGCGGCGCCTGCAGTTGGGACAGCCGCAGCCGCAGCTGCAGGTGTGGGTGGAGGCGGGTGGTGGGTGGTGGGGGAGGAGTCCGGCGCAGGCGCCGTCGGCGTCGGCGTCGCGGTGCCAGGCGGCGCGGGTTATCGACGCCGGGCGCCGCCCCACCCGGGCGCGTGCGCGCTGGCCGATCGTTAGCGCCGTTGCCACGGAAACGACCGGAAGACCGCGGACGGGTTGCTCGCCCGCCATTGCAGGTATGCGGAACACCCACGCCTTCCCGAACAAGAGCGTCGCTTCCCCAAAATTCGTGTTGCCAGCGCCAAGTACGTGAAGTAAATGCAATTCGTGCCGTCTCTCATTAATGTCTGCTGTTTACAGAACGGCCTCCATAAAGCCGTCTTTCCACCGAAGCGAACACAAGCGAAAGTGCAACAGCGAACGAAAATTCTTCGTGGAGTAAACGCTTGCAAACTGCATTCAACTCGTGCTCGGGTAGCAGTTGCTAGTGTCATCTCGTGTTCCCCTGGTTGTCAGCCTTTAAGCAAGCCATCAAATAAAGCTTGTATCCTCTCCGCAAAGCTTCCGTCTGCTATATTGTATACTTTTGTTGTTGTTGATATTAACTGCGTGAGTGATGGTTTTGTCCGAATAGAATATAGATATAAAATTTTGAAAAACACAGCCCTTAGTCGCGAACACAATTTTTGACCTAGGTTTCGGTGTCACAAGGGACACCTTCTTCGGACAAAATTAAAACTAAATGTTACAGCATAACGTACCAAAAAATACGAAAGCCGCGGTTATACCTGACAGCGTCAGATAGTCGGAATTGAAATCAAATGCAACAGAGATGCGAGTCACTACGGGCTGCCATGAGTCCTCTGCTACAGTCAACACAAAAAACATATATTATACAACAGTTGCTGATTGACAGCCATGTTAAAAAACCTGAATATAGATATCATAGATTCTTCTATTATCCAAGAGATCCGCAGCAGAAAAGGCCATTGGAAAAGAGATGCAATAGGTAGAAAATAGCCGAAGAACAGAGGTGATACTGGGGACGTGAGAAGGACGATACGTTTACTAGATGCCTGCGTTAGTCAGGACCGGATTAAATACGCAGAACTTTTATAGTTTTTTCAAGCACAATAAATTTCCTAGAAAGTTAATTGTGTATATGTATTTATTGTGCTTATTAATATTTAAAACATACAAAATACCTCATCATTCGCATTGCTTCTGTTCATTTTATTTGTAATTACGTGGCTAAGATACTTTTGTTATGCTAGCGACTTTTGACGATAAATAATGATTTACTCGCGATCACGCTATCTCCCGTTTAACAAAATATATAGCAGATTTGGTCAAGTAGACTGTGTGACACGTCGTGTGTACGAGTGAGTGCTGAGATGTAATGCCACCGAGTTTATTATGTGGAACTATAAAACTTTTTAAATAAAATAAAAGTTACACTATTGGTCATTAAAATTGCTACACCACGAAGATGACGTGCTACAGACGCGAAATTTAACCGACAGGAAGAAGATGTTGTGATATGCAAATGATTAGCTTTTCACAGCATTCGCACATGGTTGGCGCCGGTGGCGACATCTACAACTTGCTGAGATGAGGAAAGTTTCCAACCGATTTCTCATAGACAAACGACAGTTGACCGGCGTTGCCTGGTGAAACGTTGTTGTGATGTCTCGTGCAAGGAGGAGAAATGCGTACCATCACGATTCCGACTTTGATAAAGGTCGGATTGTAGCCCACCGCGATTGCGGTTTATCGCATCGCGACATTACTGCTCGCGTTGGTCGAGATCCAATGACTGTTACCAGAATATGAAATCGGTGGATTCAGGAGGGTAATACGGAACGCCGTGCTGGATTCCAACGGCCTCGTATCACTAACAATCGAGATGACAGGCATCTTACCCGCACGGCTGTAACGGATCGTTCAGCCACGTTTCGATTCCTGAGTCAACAGATGGGGACGTTTGCAAGACAACAACCATCTGCACGAACAGTTCCACGACGTTTGCAGCAGCATGGACTATCACCTCGGAGATCATGGCTGCGGTTACCCTTGACGCTGCATCACAGACAGGAGCGCCTGCGATAGTGTACTCAACGACGAACCTGGGTGCACGAATGGCAAAACGTCATTTTTTCCGATGAATCCAGGTTCTGTTTACAGCATCATGATGGTCGCATCAATGTTTGGCGATATCGCGGTGAACGCACATTGGAAGCGTGTATTCGTCATCGCCATACTGGCGTATCACCCGGCGTGATGGTATGGGGTGCCATTGGTTACACGTCTCGGTCACTTCTTGTCCGCATTGACGGCACTTTGAACAGTAGACGTTACATTTCAGATGTGTTACGATCCGTGGCTCTACCCTTCATTCGATCCTTACGAAACCCTACATTTCAGCGGGATAATGCACGACCGCATGTTGCAGGTCCTGTACGGGCCTTTCTGGATACAGAAAATGTTCGACTGCTGCCCTGACCAGCACATTCTCCAGATCTCTCACCAACTAAATACATCTGGTCAATGGTGGCCGAGAAGCTTGCTCGTCACAATACGTCAGTCACTACTCTTGATGAACTGTGGTATCGTGTTGAAGCTGCATGGGTAGCTAGCTGTACCTTTACACGCCGTCCAAGCTCTGTTTGACTCAATGCCCAGGTGTATCACAGCCGTTATTACGGCCAGAGGTGGTTGTTCTGGGTACTGATTTCTCAGGATCTATGCACCCAAATTGCGTGAAAATGTTAAAAAATGGCTCTGAGCACTATGGGACTCATTATCTTAGGTCGTAAGTCCCCTAGAACTTAGAACTACTTAAACCTAACTAACCTAAGGACATCACACACACCCATGCCCGAGGCAGGATTCGAACCTGCGACCGTAGCAGTCCCGCGGTTCCGGACTGCAGCCCCAGAACCGCACGGCCACCGCGGCCAGCCGTGAAAATGTAATCACATGTCAGTTCTAGTATAATATATTTGTTCAATGAATACCCGTTTATCATCTGCATTTCTTCTTGGTGTAGCAGTTTTAATGGCCAGAAATGCTAATCATACTATCTTCTTGACATTATCTTCCTTATACCTACAGTAGCAATATCCCTAAAGTGCTTATCATATGTCACTGCAGACACTGGTATTTTCGGTAGAGCTGCTGCTGGTATTCGAAACAGTCTCTAACGCAAATGTCTCCTGTTGCGAATAATCATAACGTAACTTATCGCCTTTCTTCATTTATGTTGTTCGTCGGTAATTAATGTTCAGCTTTTAAAATTCCTCCTCAGTTGTAATGAGAAGCTATCGAAAAGCGTCACCCGACATACGTGTAAAGTTTTGGATCAATGCTTAGGAAAGCTAAAGCTGAAACTCGATGTTGAGTGCATTGCCTTACGTACTAATTCAGGCAACAAAAATATTCTTTTCCTAATCCGTTTTGCTAACTTCATCACAAACAGTGCGCTCACTATGCAAAATAATCTTTCCTGAATATAAAAGTATTGCATCGTGGCAACTATATAGCGTTATATCCTGTGTATCGATTATCGGCACCAAAAGAACAACAACGCAGCGTTCATAGGCTATGTTCGTTATTACGCATTCTCATTCTTTTTCTATTGTATAAACGCTTGTACAACAGATACAAGCGAATGTTAGTAAGCAATGGCAAACTGCCTGCGAACGCGCATTCGCTGGCGCTCGCCTCAATTCACTCCGGTGTAAAATACACTCCTGGAAATTGAAATAAGAACACCGTGAATTCATTGTCCCAGGAAGGGGTAACTTTATTGACACATTCCTGGGGTCAGATACATCACATGATCACACTAACAGAACCACAGGCACATAGACACAGGCAACAGAGCATGCACAATGTCGGCACTAGTACAGTGTATATCCACCTTTCGCAGCAATGCAGGCTGCTATTCTCCCATGGAGACGATCGTAGAGATGCTGGATGTAGTCCTGTGGAACGGCTTGCCATGCCATTTCCACCTGGCGCCTCAGTTGGACCAGCGTTCGTGCTGGACGTGCAGACCGCGTGAGACGACGCTTCATCCAGTCCCAAACATGCTCAATGGGGGACAGATCCGGAGATCTTGCTGGCCAGGGTAGTTGACTTACACCTTCTAGAGCACGTTGGGTGGCACGGGATACATGCGGACGTGCATTGTCCTGTTGGAACAGCAAGTTCCCTTGCCGGTCTAGGAATGGTAGAACGATGGGTTCGATGACGGTTTGGATGTACCGTGCACTATTCAGTGTCCCCTCGACGATCACCAGTGGTGTACGGCCAGTGTAGGAGATCGCTCCCCACACCATGATGCCGGGTGTTGGCCCTGTGTGCCTCGGTCGTATGCAGTCCTGATTGTGGCGCTCACCTGCACGGCGCCAAACACGCATACGACCATCATTGGCACCAAGGCAGAAGCGACTCTCATCGCTGAAGACGACACGTCTCCATTCGTCCATCCATTCACGCTTGTCGCGACACCACTGGAGGCGGGCTGCACGATGTTGGGGCGTGAGCGGAAGACGGCCTAACGGTGTGCGGGACCGTAGCCCAGCTTCATGGAGACGGTTGCGAATGGTCCTCGCCGATACCCCAGGAGCAACAGTGTCCCTAATTTGCTGGGAAGTGGCGGTGCGGTCCCCTACGGCACTGCGTAGGATCCTACGGTCTTGGCGTGCATCCGTGCGTCGCTGCGGTCCGGCCCCAGGTCGACGGGCACGTGCACCTTCCGCCGACCACTGGCGACAACATCGATGTACTGTGGAGACCTCACGCCCCACGTGTTGAGCAATTCGGCGGTACGTCCACCCGGCCTCCCGCATGCCCACTATACGCCCTCGCTCAAAGTCCGTCAACTGCACATACGGTTCACGTCCACGCTGTCGCGGCATGCTACCAGTGTTAAAGACTGCGATGGAGCTCCGTATGCCACGGCAAACTGGCTGACACTGACGGCGGCGGTGCACAAATGCTGCGCAGCTAGCGCCATTCGACGGCCAACACCGCGGTTCCTGGTGTGTCCGCTGTGCCGTGCGTGTGATCATTGCTTGTACAGCCCTCTCGCAGTGTCCGGAGCAAGTATGGTGGGTCTGACACACCGGTGTCAATGTGTTCTTTTTTCCATTTCCAGGAGTGTAGTACAGTGCGTTGAGGAGCACCGAGAGATGCTTCTGCTTACGAACACGGTATCTTATTTTCTTCTGAAATTGTTTTGTCTCTGCCATATGTGATTATCGACACCACTGGCTTTCTTTGTTTTACTCCTCATTAGATCATAGTCACTGACTTCAACTGATACAGGAACAGTGTAGGAAGTTAGAGAGCTGCATGTACTTTGCGAGTAGCGCATATTGTGTTTCTCGTCTTCTGGGAAGAACAGAATAGGCATTATGTAATAGCCGGCCGCTGTGGCCGAGCGGTTCTAGGCGCTTTAGTCCGGAACCGCGTTGCTGCTACGGTCGCAGGTTCGAATCCTGCCTCGGGCATGGAGGTGTGTTATGTCCTTAGGTTGGTTAGGTTTAAGTCGTTCTAAGTCTAGGGGACTGATGACCTCAGATGTTAAGTCCCATAGTGCTTAGAGCAATTTGTACGATGTAATAACGAACTATTCGCATGCACGAAAGTGGAAATCGGAAGACGATATTATAGTTTAGAATATCTTTGCAGCATTATTTGTTTAACGAGACAAGAGATTCGTCCTCGACGGCCGACTATTAAGTGCTCTCCTACACTAACTCATGTCTAGATTCGACACAGGATTTTTTGATGAATGACCTCGTATCTAATACGCAGTGCTTTAGAACCATTATCTGACAAATACATTTTACGCTTTTCGACAGAGACTCACAGAGTATGGTTGCTCATCAATATGACAACCATTAGATTGTGCGATTCAGTCAGACACAGCTGTCCGCAATGGAGTTTCCCTTTTAGCAAGCCATACAGGATGTACCCAAAGAAACATACACTGTCTTATCCAAAGTATTCGAATGCCTGATGCAATCCGGAACTGGCCACCAGATGTCATGAGAGGTGGACACACCGCTGTGAAAGGAGGCGGGGGGTATTGTGTTGTCAGCAGAGGACAACACAACGGTGAAAGCTACATGTAAAAACTGGAAACACGCCAAAAAGTTCATCTCCAGATCACTAGAGGCGCTAGAAGGGTCATGAAGCCCTCTAACTGACTGACTGGAGCCCAAGCAACTGTCCAATGGGAGCTACCCAATGCCATTCAATGGCGGCTGATTCAACTGTGTGGTTTTGTACTGCAATCTGCCGTATTGTTCGTTTTTTATACCCTTTCTCATTTCATATCTGCATACTGCGAATTATACTTTGTTACACCTTAGTTATAATTGGTTTGTGTACTTAAAACTTCATAACCCTTACCGTGGAAATGGAAAGAGGTCCTGCTGAAAAAAGGCCACTATTAATACTAAGGTAAGATATCTGATTTACAGTACTTTAATTATGAATAAATGAAATCTATCATCTACTGTCACGAATGAAGCTCTGTGGTTTCCTTATGTTTATTTAAATAAGACTGACGTGTCATAAACAGTTGCTCTAGTGAATGTAATAAAGAATTTTGTGTTTTTCGGAATATTGCGCACAAAAAATTAACGTTGCAATATTTCTGTAAATTCCTGGGATGTTCATCTAGACATTAGTACGTTCAACGGGCAAAGTTAACGCCGGCCGCTGTGGCCGAGCGGTTCTAGGCGCTTCAGTCCAGAACCGCGCTACTGCTACGGTCGCAGGTTCGAATCCTGCCTCGGGCATGGATGTGTGTGATGTCCTTAGGTTAGTTATGTTTAAGTAGTTCTAAGTCCGGGGCACTGATGACCTCAGATGTTAAGTCTCATAGTGCTTAGAGCCATTTTCGAACAAAGTTAATAACAAGCATTTCTAAAGTTTTCCTACATAAACTGAAGAGTTGCTTCAGAGGTATAAAAGTGTTTGTGAGCTCTCATTTGATGTGAACTGTGTTAGTGCTTTTGCTTTTGGCGACTATGAAGAAGACTCTGAAGAAGACTCTGTGAATAAAATTAGGCATAAGCTAAACAATAACTGTGTCTTCAAACCATCTGAAAATTGTTCATTGTGTAGCTGCTAAAATCAGAAGTGAATCGTGTGAAATTGGTGTTAGTCAACTACCAAGCACTATTTGTACTGTGGCAAGTGTTCATTACAGAGCTGCTAATATCAGAAATGAAAATGGTATTAGTGAATTACCGAACACTAGTTGTGCTGAGTAGTATAATACTTCGAGCGATACACTTCGTCAGTTCTTTGTTCCCTCTCAAAATGAATCTACAGATGGTGAGTACGCATGCTAAGGTGAAACACCTTTTAATGAGGAAAGTGCAGTCTGGGACTGGAGTTTCAAAAGCAGACCTAAGTCCCAGAAAATCGCAAATGTATTAGATTCATAGGAATACTTTAACAAGGCTATCAAAAAATAAAGCAAAGCTGCATCAGGGTAAAAATTAACTAAAAACGTCACAGATTTGCGTAATAGCAATACGTCCTCTTTCATAGAAAACAAATTCTGTTGCCAGAAACCCCTGTCAACCAGCAAATACTAGGCGATGGACGTCTGAGGAGGTATGTGCTCTGTTCTTATACAAGCGAAGCCCTAACCTATACAGATATTTGTCAGTTCGCTTTTCCCTTCCTTCTGAGAGGTATCTGAAATCTCTGCTATGCCTTTTGAGCCAGGATTGAAACCTGCAATGATGAAGCTAATAAAAGCAGAAGTTCAGACAATATGCATCAATGATAAATATTGTGCTTTGTTGTTACATAAAATGTCTTTCGAGAGAGTTTTGTATTATGTTGCGAGCAAGCAACAAATCACAGGGTTTCAGGATTTAGGACATTTGGGACGTTCAAGTGTATGTGCTGACCATGCATTGGCATTCATGGTCAGAGGCATATATAAAAGCTTGAACCAGGTTGTTCCATATTACTTTACTCAGAACTTGATTCCAAGCATTACTTTAAAAGTTATCATTACCCACGTTATAAGGAAACTGGTAGAAATTGGGTTGAAGGTAGATTTTACAGTTTTTGAGCGGCGTTTAAATGGTTCAAATGGTTCTGAGCACTATGGGACTAAACGTCTGAGGTCATCAGTCCCCTAGACTTAGAACTACTTAAACCTAACTAACCTAAGGACATCGCGCACATGCATGCCCGAGACAGGGTTCGAACCTGCGACAGTAGCAGTAGCGCGGTTCTGGACTGAAGCGCCTAGAACCGGACGGCCACAGCGGCCGGCTTTTGAGCGGCGTGCAACAAATCAAAGAGCACTGAAGGAAATGTGTAGTGAGAATTCGACTGAATCCATTCCATTTCATTTTTCAGTTAGCGATGAACCTACTATAGACATGATGTCCCACACATGTTGAGGAATACCATAAATTCTGTACTAGAAAATAAAATATAATTTGGGTTTCGAAAAGAGGCCACTTTTGAATTTATTGAGGGCTTTTCTTCCGGATAAGCAGAAGATGATTATGACTTTACCAGAATTGTAGTCATTTTGATTAAGGATTCTTTTACAGAAATGAAAGTTAAGGCAACTGTAGCCCAGCTTAGTCATACAGTTGCTGCAGTTACTGTGACCCATGCAAAATTTAATATTTTACCCGCGGATATAATATAAACAGCAGAATTCGTTAAAAAGATAGACTGCATGATCGATTCACTAAACAGCTCCCAGTCTTATAAGCGTGCCCTCTCTCCAGAGTCAAGACTTACTGTAATGTGGTACAGTGTATTAAAAGGAATGCAAAATTGGAAAATGTCGGACCGAGGAACAGCGACAAAAATATCCGGTTTCATAAGTGGGTGTCATACTACAATAAGATCACTGATGTTTATTTGGAACAGATTGGCATCAGTTTTTTAAGCATGAGGGCCTTCAATCAAGACCTACTGGGGAAGGGGTTTTTGTTGTGTGAGGCAACATAGTGTTTCAAAGCAGCAGTGAAAACAGTTGTAATCGAAAGCATGTACCTAACTGTAAATCCATTAGACAATTGTGACGGTGATAGTTGTATGCCATTCAGGAGTTTAAGGCAATTTCTGAAAACTCATAATGACAGACTTATTGACTCCACAAAAGTGATTGCATAGTTGATGAAAATGTTTTATACAGTGTCCTCGATGAAGATGCAGCTGGTGGTGGTGACAGTGTCGGCGAAGAGGCTGACGTAAGGAGTGGCAGACAAGCACTGGCTTATGTAGCTGGTTACATTCTGCGAAACATGGATGGAGCACCTATAACCAACTGTGATGACTGCAAAACAACTCTGTTTTTACCAATTCCCACCGAGGATCTCATATTTACAAGTTTCATTGAATTTGAATCCTTAAACACACAATTATGGTATGCAAGTAACAGCCTAAAGTCCTTTTTAACAAATGTTCACTATCAGTCGTATGCCTTTTTAGATAAAGATGGTCAACAGGAAAAATTGGGAGTATAGATTTCCAAGGGATAACATTTTATAAAGCCCACTTTTCTTAACAGTATGTATTAAGAAAATGTCTACCATTTTTTATTTACAAGTATGTCAAAGACTAGAAACACAGCGTCTGTAATAAAAGAATAAATGTGGTTTAGGAGATATTGAATAAAAACTTTAAAGCTGTTTGACCGTTCAGAGACAAATTTAAAGTGTACTTTGTTTTCAGCTAAGCACTTCTATCCTCATTTCATATCTGTGAAGCTTTCCTCTTAATTTTGATGTTGTGTCTGCTTTTATGTTGAAGCATTTACTCTTATTTTAAGATGTAGGAACATTTTAAAGGATGGCAGTAGTTAATAATGCAAGTTTCCTGAATCAGGCTAAGTTGTGACAAACTGTAGATGAAAAGTAGACCTTCATGCTTCTTCCAACAGGCGACATTCTCAGCATGGAATAGACGTTAAAATATTCTTAGTGGTAGAGTAGTGATTCTAATCATCGAAATGAGAGTTATTTGAAGGATAATACCGCTCTAGGTACGTGCAGAGTTTTTTTCTTAATTGCTATTGTGATGAAGGTCAACAGGGGAAATCGTGCACCAGCAGGTAGTCACATGAAAAAATCAGCTGTTTATAAAACAGTCATTGTTGTGGTAGAAGACATTTTTTACACTTAGAGAAGAATGATCAATAAGATAGAGCCACAAACTGTTAACAATAGCCATGTGGGAGAGACAATGTGTCGAGTAGAGGACTATAATCGTTTGTCTGTACGATTAAATTGTGTTAATTCACCTACAAGTGTGTCTCAAGGAAAATGCAATAATATATTATCTATAGCTTGAACATACAAGAAGCTATATTGGTGTTTTACTTCCCAACGAATGAACTTGCATAAGGCGAGAAAAAAAAATTACGTAAGGAATTCGAAGTTTTCTTTAAGTAAATTAATGTATTATTCGAATTAACCTGCCTCTACATATGATGAAACATATTTCCATTACTTTCGTGAGTTATCAGAATAGTATATGCATAAAAAAATACCGTTCGTATTGTGATAAAGGTGAGTTAAAGTCACTGTTGTGTTGGAATATGTTCTAGCTACGTTTAAGTTGTTTTATTCTGATGCTAGCCAAAACCATAACTTTTGAAGTTAAGAAGATTTCTGTTAGTAAAGTAAAAGCACAAAAATTAATATGTGCGCTACAGGAGACGCAACCCGCAATGTTTACGTTTTTCTTTAGTGCATCTCTATATCACTTGGGGCGCTGCTGTTGTTCGATGTATCCATTTTTTAACACGGGACCAGCGCTTCTCAGTTATTGTTGTTTTGTGTAGAAGCAGTAACAGTATACCGGTCAAGGGAGCTCAGTGATTTCGAACGTGGAGTAGTCACTGAATGTCACTTAAGTAAAAAATCCATCAGGGATATTTGAGCCCTTCTAAAGGTGCCCAAGTTGAATGCTTGTGATATAACTATGACGTGGAAACTCGAAGTAACAATCCCGGCTAAACCAAGACCAGACAGAGCTCATGTACTGATGTACAAGGTTTGTCTAGCATTTCAGAGAGTGCTTGTAAGAAATCACTTGAAAGTAGAGGAGTTCCGATGCTACCAGCAGTCCAGGAAGCACAATGACTGTGCATAAGAACTAAAAAGAATGGGATAGAGTGGTCGAGCGGTTTTCCAAAATGCACACATTTTTGTAGTCAGTGCTAAGCGACGCTTGAAGTACTTTAACGAGCGGTACCACTGAACAGTGAACGACTGGAAACGCGTGATTTGGAGTCACGCCATACCCCGTGGAAATCCTATACAACAGTTTGGGATTGGCGATGCCTGGAGAATGATACCTGCCGTCATGTGGAGTGTCAACATCGAAATACGGAAGACGTGGTGTTACGGTATGGGAGCGTTATCCCTGGTTAGAGTAACGCCCCCTTATTGCGTTCATGAAAACTCAAAGGGCGGAAGGATATGAACATATTTTACAGTACTGGCCGCTACGTGCATTAGAGAAACGGTTCAGAACCTGTTATTGTATCAGAATGACAATGTACCGCGTGATCAAAAAGTCAGTATAAATTTGAAAACTTAATAAACCACGGAATAAAGTAGATAGAGAGGTAAAAATTGACACACATGCTTGGAATGACATGGGGTTTTATTAGAACCAAAAACAAAACAAATTTCACAAAATGTCCGACAGATGGCGCTGGACAGCAAAACGTCAGTGACTGCGCATGACAATCGTGTATAAAAGGAGCTGTAATGAGAGAGAGAATCAGATGCGGCGGCAGCCGCAGCATGTTGACATTGCCTGAAAAGGCTGTGAAGCTGTATTATCAGAATGGGGGAATGTTCTAGTTCAGCGTTACGATCCCATCACCATAGGAAGGGGATTCGAACGGGTAAAGGTCCGTTGACAAGTACAGCTGTGGCGAGAGTGATTTCTAAGTTCGAAGCCACGGGTTGTTTAAACGCTAGACCCCGTAGTGGCCGACCGAGCACAAGGCGTAATGCTGCTGAGACAGTTCAGGAAGAAATGGAGACTGTAGCGGGTTCGTCTATGCACGGGGAAGTCAGCGCTTGCGCAGTCGCACGTCGCACCGGCATTCCATACACTACTGTTTGGTTGGCACTTAGGCGTACCCTCCGATGCTATCCGTACAAAATCCATCGGCATCATGAACTGTTACCTGGCGATTTAGTGAAGCGGAGGGCATTTGCGGTGTGGGCGTTTCAAAGGATGGCGGAAGATGACGATTGGTTGAGCAACGTGTTGTGGACCGATGAAGCCCATTTCACACTCCGAGGGCCTGTCAACGCCCACAACTGCAGAATTTGGGCTACCGAAAATCCTAGAACTGTCGTGGGAACTCCATTGCACGACGAGAAAGTCACGGTATGGGCTAGATTTACCACATCTACCGTCATCGGGCCTTTTTTCTTCGAGGAAATGCGTGATTCTGGTATTGTAACTGCTACCGTGACGGATGAGAGGTACGCCGATCTGTTACAAAATCGCATCATCCCCAGCCTGGATGATAAACACCTGCTGGAACGTACGATGTTTATGGAGGATGGCGCTCCACCCCATATTGCTAGACACGTGAAAGATCTCTTGCGCGCGTCGTTTGGTGAAGATCGTGTGCTCTGCCGTCACCTTCAACATGCTTGGCCCTGAAAGACAACATCCGACGCCAATGCCTCACCATAACTCTGGACATGCTTTACAGTGCTGTTCACAACACTATTCCTCGACTACAGCTATTGTTGAGGAATGATGGTGGACATATTGAGCATTTCCTGTAAAGAACATCATCTTTGCATTGTCTTACTTTGTTATGCTAAATTATTGCTATTCTGATCAGATGAAGCGCCATCTGTCGAACATTTTTTGAACTTTTGTATTTTTTTGGTTCTAATAAAACCCCATGTCATTCCAAGCATGCGTGTCAACTTGTACCTCCCTATCTACATTATTCCGTGATTTATGCTTCGAACGACATTTGTATGAAATGAATTAAACGTATTCGCAATTGGGAATTCTATCAGACAGCAGCTCCACAATGGATTAATGACAATTAAAATTTGTTCCGGAGCAGGACTCGAACCCGGATTTATCGCTTACGAGAGCTGTCGCCTTTACCACTTAGACTATTTGAGCATGCCTCCAAAACTTCCGTATAATATTGTGTGTCTACGTCCTGCAGTCGTACGGTTGCTGTGACACCCGGACAGAGAGAGACTTTTTATTACTGGCGTAGGCCTACCTGGGCATAAAATAGTATTTGCAGTGTCGTTACAGAGACACACAGAGACGTGCGGAAGTGGGGATCGGTCCTGGAAGTGCGCTCGGGTAGCCTAAGTGCTTAAAGGAGACGCTCGCAGAGAAATACGGGTTCGAGTCCCGATCTGGCACAAATTTTCACTGTCACTAATTTATCCATTGCATAGCTGATGCCTCACCGTATTCGCAACTGCGAATACATTTCATACACTTTATCTGTTGCGCCACCTAAAAACCATGGTTTACGTACTAGGCAGTCCTAGTACTAAGACGCTTCAGCAGTGTGTTACGGAAGCTGAGAAACGGTTCAACATAACTGAAAGAGTGCGACAGTCCATAATAGAACGAGATTGTAAGTGTAGAATCAAGAGGACATTTGGATCTTGACTCTCTGACTTGATAAATTTAAAAATGTTCTTTTATTAATATTTCAAAAATAAAGTATTCCACGAAATACGTTTACATGGAAGTGAGGACTATTTGGAGTGAGGTAGTCACCCACAAAATTTGTAGAAGTATTTCTGGTGTATCCTGTACATGATGTTTCTAAAGAGCAGCGCTCTTTTATAGCAGGACAAGTTACATTCCAAAAAGTTTTAATTAATTGTTATTGTATTAAATATGCTGTGAGTCCCCCCCATGAACCATGGACCTTGCCGTTGGTGGGGAGGTTTGCGTGCCTCAGTGATACAGATAGCCGTACCGTAGGTACAACCACAACGGAGGGGTATCTGCTGAGAGGCCAGACAAACGTGTGGTTCCTGAAGAGGGGCAGCAGCCTTTTCAGTAGTTGCAAGGGCAACAGTCTGGATGATTGACTGATCTGGCCTTGTAACAATAACCAAAACGGCCCTGCTGTGCTGGTACTGCGAACGGCTGAAAGCAAGGGGAAACTACGGCCGTAATTTTTCCCGAGGGCATGCAGCTTTACTGTATGATTAAATGATGATGGCGTCCTCTTGGGTAAAATATTCCGGAGGTAAAATAGTCCCCCATTCGGATCTCCGGGCGGGGACTACTCAAGAGGATGTCATTATCAGGAGAAAGAAAACCGGCGTTCTACGGATCGGAGCGTGGAATGTCAGATCCCTTAATCGGGCAGGTAGGTTAGAAAATTTAAAAAGGGAAATGGATAGGTTAAAGTTAGATATAGTGGGAATTAGTGAAGTTCGGTGGCAGGAGGAACAAGACTTCTGGTCAGGTGATTACAGGGTTATAAACACAAAGTCAAATAGGGGTAATGCAGGAGTAGGTTTAATAATGAATAGGAAAATAGGAATGCGGGTAAGCTACTACAAACAGCATAGTGAACGCATTATTGTGGCCAAGATAGATACGAAGCCCACACCTACTACAGTAGTATAAGTTTATATGCCAACTAGCTCTGCAGATGACGAAGGAATTGAAGAAATGTATGATGAAATAAAAGAAATTATTCAGATAGTGAAGGGAGACGAAAATTTAATAGTCATGGGTGACTGGATTTCGAGTGTAGGAAAAGGGAGAGAAGGAAACGTAGTAGGTGAATACGGATTGGGGGTAAGAAATGGAAGAGAAAGCCGCCTGGTAGAATTTTGCACAGAGCACAACTTAATCATAGCTAACACTTGGTTTAAGAATCATGATAGAAGGTTGTATACATGGAAGAATCCTGGAGATACTAAAAGGTATCAGATAGATTATATAATGGTAAGACAGAGATTTAGAAACCAGGTTTTAAATTGTAAGACATTTCCAGGGGCAGATGTGGACTCTGACCACAATCTATTAGTTATGACCTGTAGATTAAAACTGAAGAAACTGCAAAAAGGTGGGAATTTAAGGAGATGGGACCTGGATAAACTGAAAGAACCAGAGGTTGTAGAGAGTTTCAGGGAGAGCATAAGGGAACAATTGACAGGAATGGGGGAAAGAAATACCGTAGAAGAAGAATGGGTAGCTTTGAGGGATGAAGTAGTGAAAGCAGCAGAGGATCAAGTAGGTAAAAAGACGAGGGCTACTAGAAATCCTTGGGTAACAGGAGAAATATTGAATTTAATTCATGAAAGGAGAAAATATAAAAATGCAGTAAATGAAGCAGGAAAAAAGGAATACAAACGTCTCAAAAATGAGATCGACAGGAAGTGCAAAATGGCTAAGCAGGGATGGCTAGAGGACAAATGTAAGGATGTAGAGGCTTATCTCACTAGGGGTAAGATCGATACTGCCTACAGGAAAATTAAAGAGACCTTTGGAGATAAGAGAACCACTTGTATGAACATCAAGAGCTCAGATGGAAACCCAGTTCTAAGCAAAGAAGGGAAAGCAGAAAGGTGGAAGGAGTATATAGAGGGTCTATACAAGGGCGATGTACTTGAGGCCAATATTATGGAAGAGGATGTAGATGAAGATGAAATAGGAGATACGATTCTGCGTGAAGAGTTTGACAGAGCACTGAAAGACCTGAGTCGAAACAAGGCCCCCGGAGTAGACAACATTCCATTGGAACTACTGACGGCCTTGGGAGAGCCAGTCCTGACAAAACTCTACCATCTGGTGAGCAAGATGTATGAGACAGGCGAAATACCCTCAGACTTCAAGAAGAATATAATTATTCCAATCCCAAAGAAAGCAGGTGTTAACAGATGTGAAAATTACCGAACAATCAGTTTAATAAGCCACAGCTGCAAAATACTAACACGAATTCTTCACAGACGAATGGAAAAACTAGTAGAAGCCGACCTCGGGGAAGATCAGTTTGGATTCCGTAGAAATGTTGGAACACGTGAGGCAATACTGACCTTACGACTTATCGTAGAAGAAAGATTAAGGAAAGGCAAACCTACGTTTCTAGCATTTGTAGACTTAGAGAAAGCTTTTGACAATGTTGACTGGAATACTCTCTTTCAAATTCTAAAGGTGGCAGGGGTAAAATACAGGGAGCGAAAGACTATTTACAATTTGTACAGAAACCAGGTGGCAGTTATAAGAGTCGAGGGACATGAAAGGGAAGCAATGGTTGGGAAGGGAGTAAGACAGGGTTGTAGCCTCTCCCCGATGTTATTCAATCTGTATATTGAGCAAGCAGTAAAGGAAACAAAAGAAAAATTCGGAGTATGTATTAAAATCCATGGAGAAGACATTGTAATTCTGTCAGAGACAGCAAAGGACTTGGAAGAGCAGTTGAATGGAATGGATGGTGTCTTGAAGGGAGGATATAAGATGAACATCAACAAAAGCAAAACGAGGATAATGGAATGTAGTCGAATTAAGTCGGGTGATGTTGAGGGTATTAGATTAGGAAATGAGACACTTAAAATAGTAAAGGAGTTTTGCTATTTGGGGAGCAAAATAACTGATGATGGTCGAAGTAGAGAGGATATAAAATGTAGACTGGAAATGGCAAGGAAAGCGTTTCTGAAGAAGAGAAATTTGTTAACATCGAGTATAGATTTAAGTGTCAGGAAGTCATTTCTGAAAGTATTTGTATGGAGTGTAGCCTTGTATGGAAGTGAAACATGGACGGTAAATAGTTTGGACAAGAAGAGAATAGAAATGTGGTGCTACAGAAGAATGTTGAAGATTAGATGGGTAGATCACATAACTAATGAGGAAGTATTGAATAGGATTGGGGAGAAGAGAGGTTTGTGGCACAACTTGACCAGAAGAAGGGATCGGTTGGTAGGACATGTTCTGAGGCATCAAGGGATCACCAATTTAGTATTGGAGGGCAGCGTGGAGGGTAAAAATCGTAGGGGGAGACCAAGAGATGAATACACTAAGCAGATTCAGAAGGATGTAGGTTGCAGTAGGTACTGGGAGATGAAGAAGCTTGCAAAGGATAGAGTAGCATGGAGAGCTGCATCAAACCAGTCTCAGGACTGAAGACCACAACAACAACAACATGCTGTGAGTGATTTTTCCTTACGACTAGCCGATCACATCGTATTCCATCGTTAAGACAAGAATGAGGTTGTGCAGTCGTTAAATTGGTCGGAGTGGAATGCCGTAAAACTAATTCCAAAAGCTGCTGTCTTCCGTTCCTTGATGTCAGGGGGAAGATTGATGGTATATTGAGACATCACCTTTGTAGGAAGCCAGCTAACACTGATTTGTTTTTCATGCTGATCTTTGTCACTATACAGCTAGGTCAGGAGATATAGTTAGTATGGTTATGAGGTTCACGTCATCGTTAACCCTGCACGTTTGTCAGCTGTATTATCCCACCTGGAGGTCATCTTTGCTAGAACGGTTATAGTGAAAGACCGATCAGACGTGAGTTGCGCTATCGACCAACAGTGAATCTGGTAAGTGATTAAAATAACGGCACCAAAGTCTACGTCATTTTTGCCTTACGTAAGTAGCATTTCCAACGGAATTGGTCGTGTTGTGCGTGAACACGTGGTGAAATGTGTTTTTTGACTATCGTCTAAAATTATTTATTTGAATTTTATTTATTTATTTGTTTAATCTGGTAACATTAAAGTTTTTAAGCCCTCTCTGAGGTCGAACAAGTGTTTCACACACACAATTATCTTTTTTACATCATAGTTATCTAATAAATAACAATAATTTTAATTAGACAGATAGTAATGAAGGTACAAATACGTTCGAAAAAGCCGTGCACGAGAATGCGTTTTTTCCGGAGGTCATATCTCGCGTTCTATTGATCACAGAGATAAAGGTAAAGTGTTTTGGATAATCATTGGTCTAGTGACCATTTGTATACCTGTCGGAAGAACGGGCACAGTGTAGTTAGTTATTTTACAGTACGTGATCAAGATTTAATCATTACACACTTCTTCCATACCAAGTAAATTAAGCAAATCAGTTGTTTTCTTGCATTAGGTGTGGTTTAGGTTGGCTCTTAATGGGCTTATAAAAGCACAATTTTGTTACTAGGTGGGTCCTGAGAAAACCCCGAAAAACCAAGATTTTTTGTTATGACAAATACCATTTGTGGGAATGGCCGCTTCTACAATTTTTTATTTACGACAGATCGCCGAAATTTTTCCCGTATGTTCCTAAGATGATATTCTCCGGGATATTCAAAAGGTTTTTTGATATCATCATAAGTTACCGAGATGCAGAGATTCAGAGTTACCATACTTCAGCAGAAAACAGCAAAACCAATTTTTGGCAATTTTTGGACCATGGGCCGCAATTATCAACGTAATAACCAGTTAAAATGCTCAAATCTTAACTGTACGTTCTTTAGACATACATATAGAAACACTACGTTCCCGTTTTTGAAAATATATGTTAGTTATCAAGGTACACAAAAACAACGATTTTTGGCCGTCAAAAGTGGAAATTGTGGGATTGCCCGCTTTTATAATTTCTAGTCATGGCAAATTGTCGAAATTATTATGATCTCTGGGAACCTCGAAATTTTATTCGATGTCATTATTCATTACCGAGATCCAGAGATTCAAAGTTGCCGTATTTGTTGCACGTAAAATGTGCATATTATATCCGGTCTGTGGAGTAAACGTAGTTTTAATTGACATAGTGAACCGGTGGAAAGAGCTCTAGGGTCATCGCAAGGATTCTGAGGTCACCAAACTACGTCTTCACTCAGCAGTTATCATCAATAAAACTTCACGAGCGCTGTCTGTGGGTGATATGGACTTCACGCCTATACAAATATACTCATTGCGGTAATGTAGTGATAAAAAAATGCATTAAAATGGTTTCAACCTGTCTGAAAAGAAAGTAAAATTACATTCAAAAATTACCCTTAACAGGAAAGTAAAATATTTGTAACAACATTTGTATTCTTTTCAGATAGAAATCATGGCGTTTTTGAAAAATTGAGATCGATGAGCAAAGTATCCAGAAAAAATGAAACGATTTTGTGTTAACCTTATAATATACGCAATTATTCGTTGTCTATATGTGTCAAAGTATGTAAATGTGTCGAAGTGTATGATTAAATTGTCAGAACTTTGCTGACCTTTTGCATTTGTGTTATATAAGCAGCATACTCTGCTGTCGTAGGGAGAACAAGGGAACCAGCATAAAAATGCTGCTGTCGGAGTACAAAAAATGCTAATATGTTTCTCTATGAAAGACTCTGACAGAAAAGCCGGTAACTGTTACCTCAAACCTCATTCCTCCTTCATCACCAACAAATTTGGTATGTGAACATACCGGGGCCTTTTTTGTGCTGAAAGAGAACAGCAGAGAGTGACGGCGAAAGGGAGAGCAGACAGTGTCAGTGGGAGAGAAAAAGAGAGAGAGAGGGAGAGAGGATACAGTGATCGTGGGAGAGAGAAAGTGGCAAACAAAAAGAGAGATGGACGAAGACACTAGCGGTGGGAGGAAAAGAGAGACAAGCTCCATCAATGAGAGACACTGGTAGTAACAAGGGAAGACAGAAGTAGTGGCAGAGAAAGAGAAAGGAGACAGTGGAAATGAAAAATACAGACGAGTGGAGACAATATCTAGGCTTGTGGAATCTGGATCGTTCCAGACCAGCGAACCTTAACGCGTAGTTATAGGGGAGGGTTCAGTTTCGATCGAAGTTGTTTAGGTATAGGCGAAAGAAAACTTTGGACCCATTTTTGAGCTGCAGAGATATGGTAGAGCCTGTGGCTGTGCGAAAGACAGACTAAAGAAGACAATGTAAGTGAGCGAGGAAACAGTAGCAGTGTGATACATTGGGAGAAAATGGAAACAGTGGGATAGAAACATACATAGACGGCGGCAGTGACAGGAAGATGATGAGTAAGAAGGCTTAACTACAAAGAGGGGCTGGATAAAAGGATTTAGAATGTTCGGAATGAGGACTGAAGCAGCTCGTTCCCCACTTTTCCGTCAGAGTCTTTCATAGAGGAACATATTCGCAATTTTTATGCTCCGATATTTTTCCGCTGGTACTGCTATCTTTATTATTATTGTTGTCGTCGTTGTCTATAACTCGTTTAATATCAGCACTGTGTTTCGTGCACATGACAACTCTAACACTATAAAGCACTGAAAAATTTTTCGCACTTCAGCCACCTCCAAAGCTTCACTTGGTCCATTGTAATTTTTTTCACAGGTGTCTTGCTTCTGGGTCACATTGACAAACAAAGACAAAATTACTCATCACCTCTACGTATAAAACTTTTGTAGTGTCAAAAGAGGAACGGAGTGGCCAGGCGGTTCTAGGCGCCATTTTTTAGTGTCAAAAGAAGTGACAGAAGCAATGTCACTGAGATGTGTGCCTTCGTTTCTGCCACCAGCCATCAAAACAACCCGTTATCTGCCTGGGACTATCTTCGGCGTTTTTATTTATCCCTTGCTGAGCTACATCTTTCATTGTCAAGACATACACGTCACTGACAACTGAACGAATCATTTTATTACAAACTGAAAATCGCGTGGGAGGCTGAGGAAATCTAACACTGCACGAAGAATCTTTCCTGCCTTCATACTTCTACCTATTGATCTGAGTCCACAAACAACACGTATGTTATTGTCATACAACTTAATTGGGACTAAAATGTAATAGCCGTTGCAGTATACACATTCTGTAACTGACTCGCAATTTTCTTGCTAATATTTCTGTCTTCACTGAGTGTGGTGGTAACCACACTCAGATCGCGTATATGAAGTGATGAATTCACTCGGTATCTTTAAGTCAATTATACTATTTTCAGAATTTTCTCTGTTCTGAAGGTTTCTTAACAGAAATACACAGAATAAATTTTCATTTTTTTCTTTCTTGATGCATTCATGTGTTGTTTGCTTTCATCAGTAGAAGGACCTGTAGACAACTACTCTTCCTGTTTACTACTTGTGTTTAAACTTTTTTACCCTTGGCATTATTTTTGGAGAAACGATGAATATTACAACTGCAATTCTCGTGTTCAAGTAAACAAAAGAATCATCTCTTCATCTCGTATCGATCAAACGACGTTCAGTTGCCGCCAACGCTTCAGGCTGAGAAACCATTGGAATACAGATCAAAGATGCATACATCAAATGGAGAGAGCACGGAGTCATACGCCTGAAAATAGAGCTACACGAAAATAGGTCTGGCACTTTATGTGCAACGTATTGTAAAATTGTCGTTTTTTCGGAAAATAATCATGAGACATGCATGAAACAAAATTCATTTTACAAAGAAAACTACAATCTGAAATGACAAAAGAGAAATTTCGTTTTCTGGGCACATTTAGCGCAGGTCTCGCCTTCAAATTAAGGATGGTAAGCCTGGAATGACCATCCAAAACCCCATCTGTTTTAGATGGAGTGAGCTTTAAAATTACGTTCTGTGCCCATTTTGATAGTGCACACGGGTCCATACTGAAATTCTGGACAGCTTTTTCCAAGTTCATTGGTTTTGGACTTAGATACAACCGGAGGTCATCAGCAAAAACGTGATATTTGCATTGCGACAAAACTGATAAGCATCATTGACATACAATGAAAATAGTATAGGATCAAATACCGAGCCTTGAGGGCCCCTGGTACTACCTACCTCCATTCTGACTTCATGATGCCAGACATGACGCGCTGCTGGTGAGACGTCATGTATGAGCGAAACTACTGAGCTGCACTCGGAGAGAAACATTGGCTATTTAGTAAGTAAAATGTCAAAGTCGACAGTGTCACGGCTTTGCTGAAGTAGAAGAAGCGCATGATGGTGGCCTCTAGTCAATCCATGGTAAGCTTTAGGCCATCTGTTACTTCTATTAAAGGAGAGTTTGTGCTGTGATGTTTATCAAAACCTGATTGGCATTCGTCTAGCAGGTGGTTGTCATTAACTAGTTTGTTAGCCAGTCGTGGACTATACAGCGTGTTTCACAGTTCATGTTACACACTTCTAGAGGTTGTAGAGGGGACTTAGTAGATCAAGAGTTACAAGGAACCCATGTCCGGAAATGTCCGGAGCTATAGGGGTCGATTCCTGTAGATGTATGTATCTACAGGGTGATCCCATGATAATATTGCTAACTTTCTAAGAGGATGGAGAATGATAAATGTATCAATTTGAGATAAGGGTCCCTGTACGAAAGAGTCTAAAGCTGTAAGCAAAAACAGTTCTGATACCTGTAAATAATTAAATAATATATATATATATATATATATATATATATATACACTCCTGGAAATGGAAAAAAGAACACATTGACACCGGTGTGTCAGACCCACCATACTTGCTCCAGACACTGCGAGAGGGCTGTACAAGCAATGATCACACGCACGGCACAGCGGACACACCAGGAACCGCGGTGTTGGCCGTCGAATGGCGCTATCTGCGCAGCATTTGTGCACCGCCGCCGTCAGTGTCAGCCAGTTTGCCGTGGCATACGGAGCTCCATCGCAGTCTTTAACACTGGTAGCATGCCGCGACAGCGTGGACGTGAACCGTATGTGCAGTTGACGGACTTTGAGCGAGGGCGTATAGTGGGCATGCGGGAGGCCGGGTGGACGTACCGCCGAATTGCTCAACACGTGGGGCGTGAGGTCTCCACAGTACATCGATGTTGTCGCCAGTGGTCGGCGGAAGGTGCACGTGCCCGTCGACCTGGGACCGGACCGCAGCGACGCACGGATGCACGCCAAGACCGTAGGATCCTACGCAGTGCCGTAGGGGACCGCACCGCCACTTCCCAGCAAATTAGGGACACTGTTGCTCCTGGGGTATCGGCGAGGACCATTCGCAACCGTCTCCATGAAGCTGGACTACGGTCCCGCACACCGTTAGGCCGTCTTCCGCTCACGCCCCAACATCGTGCAGCCCGCCTCCAGTGGTGTCGCGACAGGCGTGAATGGAGGGACGAATGGAGACGTGTCGTCTTCAGCGATGAGAGTCGCTTCTGCCTTGGTGCCAATGATGGTCGTATGCGTGTTTGGCGCCGTGCAGGTGAGCGCCACAATCACGACTGCATACGACCGAGGCACACAGGGCCAACACCCGGCATCATGGTGTGGGGAGCGATCTCCTACACTGGCCGTACACCACTGGTGATCGTCGAGGGGACACTGAATAGTGCACGGTACATCCAAACCGTCATCGAACCCATCGTTCTACCATTCCTAGACCGGCAAGGGAACTTGCTGTTCCAACAGGACAATGCACGTCCTCATGTATCCCGTGCCACCCAACGTGCTCTAGAAGGTGTAAGTCAGCTTCCCTGGCCAGCAAGATCTCCGGATCTGTCCCCCATTGAGCATGTTTGGGACTGGATGAAGCGTCGTCTCACGCGGTCTGCACGTCCAGCACGAACGCTGGTCCAACTGAGGCGCCAGGTGGAAATGGCATGGCAAGCCGTTCCACAGGACTACATCCAGCATCTCTACGATCGTCTCCATGGGAGAATAGCAGCCTGCATTGCTGCGAAAGGTGGATATACACTGTACTAGTGCCGACATTGTGCATGCTCTGTTGCCTGTGTCTATGTGCCTGTGGTTCTGTCAGTGTGATCATGTGATGTATCTGACCCCAGGAATGTGTCAATAAAGTTTCCCCTTCCTGGGACAATGAATTCACGGTGTTCTTATTTCAATTTCCAGGAGTGTATATATATATATATATATATATATATATATATATATATATATATATATATATATATATATAGGATTATTTATATTATTTTGTTTTTTTTATAATTTTTGTTGAACTGAATTGAGATGGATAGAAATATTTAAAAATCAGTGAATATATTTAAACCATGATAAGCTGGCATCGGACATATGCTTCGAGAATTTCATAGCCGTAGATGGAGGTTCGTGGGCCACGTTATTTCTGAGCTAAAATGAGATAAATACTGAAAATACAGTTTACATATAATGTTGAAATTTTAGGATCATGGATTAAACAAATAATTAAATCACAATAGCGTTAATCATAACTATAATTACTGAAGTGCACTATGCTACTTACATGGGAATACAATATTAATCGCTAGTGATATGTTGATTATCTGCACGTCGGTATCTCGTCCGTGCGCAGTGGAAATTTCCCTACATAATTACTAGTATGCGTGAGTATGCGCCCTGCAGTGCGCAGTGACTTTTTATAAAATTCAAGAGTTTAAATTAGAGCGGCCAGTCTAACGTGCGAGGCTCTCCCTCGACTTCATTCCAGAACAGATAACAGCAGAAGTAATTAACAAAAGACTAGACATCGTTTCTGTGTCTCACCAGCGATCACATGCGGCGCGCACAAGATAACTTGCATTGGCTTTCATGCTTTATTAAACAGGTTTCTCTGATTAAATGCTGTGGCTAAAAATGTGCCTTTAAATACCTCTGACAGCGGAATACACGTATCGGTAAGGCTGTTGCAAAGACTGTAGAATAGGCAACTTTCAGAGATTGTAGTATGGACCAAAACATGAAAAAATGTCAAGTAAATATGGGCCCTAAATTGCTTACTTTAAGAGCTATGAGCATTTGTTCAGTAGTAGCCATGATGAACAAGTGTTCACAGCTTTACAGGACTGCATTTTAGAGCCCATGTTTACTTGATGTTTTTTTCCTTTTTTTGGTCCATACTACCATCTCTGAAAGTTGTCTGCCGTACAATCTTAGCAACAACTGTACCGGTATATGCATTCCACTGTCCGAGGTATCAGAACGGTTTTCGCTTATATCTTTCGACACGTTCGTTTCCGGTGCAGTGATCGTTACCTCAAATTGATACATTTTCCTTCTCCATCATCACAGGAAGCTTGTAACATCATCACGGAACTATCTTGTAAATAAGTACATTTACAGGCGCCAGCGTCTTTAACTTTGACGCTCTGTAGCGTCAGTGGATAACGTTTCCAGACTTGGCTTTCTATGTAAATCTTGATCTGCTCAGTCACCTCTACAACCTCTAGGAATGTGTAACATGAATTGTGAATCGCCCTGTATATCCTAAGGGCTTCGACAGTGCCGGAGAATGCAAATATGTCGGCAGTCCCTGGGCTCTGTGGCAACGGCCTTTTTATGTAGTGTCTTAGGAACCCCTTGTTTCCAGGCCTCAGGAAAAACATTTGGGGCTAAGGTCTACTTAAAGATATTTGTTATGGTGGGCTGCGTTGCAATCATGTTAAATAGATGCTGATCAAATACGCATGATGGATTTTTTGACGGTATTGCCAGTAACATGCTTACGACGGCATTTTTCGCGACTATGTCGTTTATTACCAGGGAATAACGAATAAGTCTCTGCTTTGTTTCTAGTTAAATTGTGTTTATATGTAATGTGAAGAACCGGTTCACTTCCTCGACTCGGATTATGGGATCAGCTGCAATTTTTACTTTGACTATAACTATACTGAAGTAGTGTCATGCGATTGAACTTCGTTAAAGATGTAGATAATCCGATAGGAAATACAACAACAGGAAGTTCAGTTGAATAAGCGTGGGCATTTATAAACAGTGCTGTCACTGATGTTGGAATATCAAACGTAGGTACTAGGAAGGTAACTGCGAAGAAATTTTAGGTAACAGACGAAATACTCCAACTTACCGACGAATGAAGGGCATACAAAAATATTCAAGGAGAAACAGGAATACAGCAATATAAATCAGTAAATAAATAAGTAAATAGGAACCACAGCCACGTCAAGGCGAAATGGCTGCAGCAGAGGTTGAAGAAATCGTATAACAAATGGACTTATTCACCATCAAGAAAAGTCAAAAGAATCTTCGGTGAAATTAAAGACAACGGCTGCAAAGTTACGAGTGCAATGGGAATTTCACTCTTAAACGTAGTGGACGGAGCGGATAGGTGGAAAGTGTTCATCGGCTGCCTTTATAAGGAGAAGGAATTGTCTGACGACGTGATAGAAGAAGAAGAAGGTGAAGCCAGTATAAAAGAGACAGGGGATCCAATATGAGAGTGAGAATTTAAAACAGCTCTAGAAGATTTGAGATTAAATAAGGCAGAAAGGCCAAGCTAACGCCTATTCAAATTGATGTGTAGATTCTACGAGATTGGCGACGTACCATCAGGCTTTCAGAAAAATATCATCCACACAATTCCGAAGACAGCAAGGCAGATAAGTGCAAGGACTATCGTGCTGTCAGCCTAAGATCTTATGCATCCAAGTTGGTGAAAAGAACAACATACAGAAGAATGGAAAGAAAACTGTGATTAGATGATAATCAGTTTGGCTGTAGGAAAGGTATAGGCACCACAAGGGAAGTTCTGACGCTGCGCTTGATAATGGAAGTAAGTCTGATGAAAAATCAAGACACGTTCTTGGATTTGTCGACCTGGAAAAAACCTTCGACGTAAAATGGTTCATATATATGTCCAAAATTCTGAGAAAAGTAGGGATAAGTTGTAGGGAAACCTGGGAAAATCGTTACAATGTAAAGTGGTGCAAAATGTAAGAATTTCAGAGAAAAACAAGCGTAAGCTGCTGGGAAAGACGTGTAACATATAATATGTGCAAGATTTTTTTAAAACATGGTTTCGCTTCGACAAGAATTAGAAATCAGTAAATGAATTCAAAGGAGCCCACCAACTACAACAAAAACTAGTTTTATTCCACCGTTTACCATGGTTTCGACGGATGTAAACCCGTCTTCTTCAGAAATACAGGTAACTAAAATTTCCCATCGAAAAATCATCATCATCTTCCTTTCAAGGATTTGACTGTCGCCTAAAAAACCATAAATAATTTCGGTCGGTGTGCAGCTCATAACATGATCTCCCATTTCATTTGATTGGTTTTACTTTTGGATTTTAACTACTCTTACTTGACACGTCCACATCTTAGGGGCCAGCATATTTAATAATGTAAACAAAGATGTGCGTTGACAGAACAGTTTTATTGGACCGATATCAGATCGCTTCATTATTTGATGATTTCCTGTTTGAAATTTTAGCTACACGTATTTCTGAACGAGACGGGTTGACGTCCGACAAAGCCATGGTAAAATTGTTGCAACTGGTTGGCTGCTTTGGATTCATTTATTGATATGTACGAGAACCAAGGGGGAACTATGAGATTTGAAAACCAAGAACAAAATGCTCGGATTAAAGTGGGCGTAAGGCAGGGGGCTATCTTTCGCTCTTACTGTTCCATTTGAGAATCGAAGAAGCAATAATAGAATAGAAGAAAGCTACAGGAGTGTGATTAAAATTCATGGAGAAAATACTGTGAAAGAATAAGATTCGCTGATGGCATTGCTATCCTTAGTGAGGATGAAGAAGAATTACAGGACGTGGTGAATGGAATGCAGAATATCAACTGAGGGTAAACGGACTAGAGACTAAAGCAATGAGAAGCAGCAGAAATAAGAAAAGCGACAAACTTAACATCATAATTTGTGATCACGAACTAGGCGATGTTAAGGATTCTGCTACCTAGGAAGGAAAATAACCCTTGACGGAGCATCGTGTGGCAATGAACCATGGACAGAAATTAAGAGAGTCGAAGCATTTGAGATGTGGTATTACAGAAGAATGCTGAAAATTTGGTGGATTGATAAAGTGTGAGCAGATTCTCCGCAGAATTAGTGATTGATAGGTCATGTGTTAAGGCAGCATGGAATAACCTCCAATGTACTAGAGGGAGCTGCAGGGCTAAAAACTGTAGGAGAAGACAGAGACTGGACTACAGGCATCAAATAACTGAGAACGTAGAGTGAAAGTGCTGCTCTGAAATGAAGAGGTTGCCACAGGAGGGGAATCCGTGGCGGGCCGTATCAATCTAGTCACAAGACTGACGATTCACTGATGATGAAGATACCAAAAAGCCCATGTAAGTTTTTCCATAGGACAGCTGCGGTCTGCATCAGTTATCGGTTAAGGAATGAGCTTTCCTGAGTTTAGCGTTCCTTCCAGCTTGACTGACTGTGTTCCGCTCCTGCTAGCAGGCGAGATGTGTGGGTAGGACGTAATTTGTACGTCTTATGTGCAGTGTGTCTCAGTGTAACTGTTTTGACTCGTCAGCTGGCCAAGGCCCCGGTTTTCAGGTCATGATGGAGGCGTATTTTTCTTACAGTTGAGTACGTTTTTTCGTAAAGCTTTGAAGTTTTTCATTTATATCCAGGAAAAGGGCAGCATGTCCAGATACATTCATTCGTTTGTAGTCAGTCGTATTTTTCTTATAGTTGAGTACGTTTTTTAGTAAAGCTTTGAAGTTTTTCATTTATATCCAGGAAAAGGGCAGCAAGTCCAGATACATTCATTCGTTTGTAGTCAGTCGTGACTACTTTATTGGATAATATAGTGAGTACTTCATGAAAATTATGTCTCGGGCAGACATGCCACGTGCCGATGTTTGAGAGCCACGAATTACTCTGGGGATTTCGTTGTAAATATATATGTCTGCCGGACGTGTGTGATGGGTAGGGGAACGCTGTATTTGGTAAAATTTGAAGAAGACAGCATACGCTTGAATTTCACACGGGAAGATCTGTTGACAGAAAATTTATCTTAGTATCGCCGGCTTCAGTTAAAAGCTCGTCAGTCGATTCGAGATTTTATAGGGCAGTTTCGAATCAAGCCTACCGACATACTTTAGGAGGTTTGTAGAGGACGCAGATTAGGTACTTTATTTTAAGGAATTTGATTCCTACGAACTTATATTCCACTCGTTTATCTTCATAATTTTTGTATATGTGTATCACTGTAGGCAAAGGCCGTTTTACGGCGTGTAATGGATGATTTTAGTTTGCGTAAAACGAGTGTCTACAGCTTCCCTTGCAGTTGCGGCAGGTCTTCCGTCAGGACCGTGGAAGAGTGTGCGTGTTGCCTTTCTGCACATGACGTACTACGGCTCATGGTCAGTGTAGCCCCGCATATCGAAGTTTTAAATTTTCTTGTACAGCGCTCACTCCTTCCATGGGTTCTTTGAAAAGGGCGGGTTGTGCACCTGTCGAAATATAGGCTCGCGGCGAAGACGTCATCTGTCGGATGTTGTTTGAACACCCTGTAGTATGGTAATTGTACGTGAATTGAGAAACAGTCTCTATGTCAGTACTCTGCTACTCATAAAAGACGACTTTAAAAGACTCAAATTAAGAACTAGTGGTGTGGAAAAAAAATAATTCAGGTTAAAATTGGTTACTATCGTACGTGACACTACGGCGAAGGCAACAAACATTGGCAGTCGATCACTAAGCGAAGTGTCGATGGGAAGCGGGGAATGTTTTAACACTTAGGAGAAAAGTAAACTATATTCAAGGAAGATGATGATGAAAAAAGTGAGGACTAAATTAGTTTTTCTGGCATTTGATGGAAGCATTTTCGCGCACACTCAATTATAACGCGGTAAAGGCATATGCGAACTTACACAGCGAGCAGTAACTACTCTTCTGCATGCTTTCACGATGTAGCGCTAAGAAGCTGTGTAATCCCTACATATAAAAATGTATGTAAGTCTGTGTGTATTTGTCGCATCTCGCCCTAAACCACTGGACTGATTTCAACCAAACTTGGTACCCATATCCCTTGCTGTCAGGCAACAATCGCAGTTGGGGTAAGAACCTGCTGCCTACCGTAGTTCATGAGATATCGCAACATAAATAAAAAGAATCGTGAAAAAATGCCGCATCATGTGTGAATTTCAAATACAGGGGCGTTAAATAAAAAATGCAACACTCTTTTCTTCACTGCCAATTTCGGACGAAAGATGCGAAATATGTTGTGGGACATCGTGGAATATTCCAGCTTCAGTCCATGTAGTTTCATGAAGTTCCTATAGGTGGCGACACTATATGTAGACCACAAAATGGCTTCCACGGAGATGTGTGCTACACAGAGAGCGGTCATTGAGTTTCTATTAGTGGAAAACAAAGAGCAGAGTCGATTTTTATAATGACTTGTAGAATGTTTACGGAGACCTGGCAGCGAACAAAAGCACGGTGAGTCGTTGGGTGAGGAGTCTGTCATCTTCGCAAGAAGGTCGCGCAAATCTGTCAGATCCGACCCCAAACAGCTCTGATTCCTGCAATGTTGGAACGTGTTGACATTCTCATTCGAACTGGTCGACGGATAACATTGAAACAACTCGCAGCATAACTGTACGTCTCTGTTGGTAGTGCTGACACATGTTGGCTCCGACGTCGACCAGTCGAGTGTTACTATGCGGGCATCCAGACGTAAGAACGTCGCACTGAACGGAGATTACGATGAAAAATAGGGTTTTGTAGCCAAAAAGTGTGGAATATGGTGTATTGAAATCCTGAATAAAACCAACCTGCTTTCAGAAAAAATATGTTGAATTACTTATTGAACGCCCCTCATACATTTATTCTTTACTACTGAGACGCTCCTACTGTCGAGTCAACTTAAGGAAATCACTGACACCTACCAGCGCTCTTGACAGCTTTCTACTGCAAAGTGCGAACGGCTGTAGGCGAAAACCGCTGCCGTCTTAGTGCTACGAAGGATCGTTGCCATAGAGACGTTTACAATATCGTGTTGCAGACACTAAATGCAACTGTACGTTTACATTTGCGCATTATGCGTTTTTTTTTTTGTATGACTGCATCATGGAAATTAAATTTTGATGATATTAGAGTACAAACACAGTTAATTTTTGTAACAGAAAACTGGCAACGTGGAAATCCGGGAATGCCGGGTGTGTCAGATACCTATTTTTTAAAAAGGCTAGAGAAGATAGTAAGCCAATAGAAAAATGATAAGTTTCTCCATGTGCAGCTTGAGATTTCAAAACCACTATCTCTATTTATAAGAGATGATACGCCGCTTGTCTTTAGCTAACGAACTATAAAAAGGACCCGAATACGACATCCAACCTGTTAACAACTAAAACAAGTGGAAAGTCGCAACACAAGGCCTTTACTAATAAAACACATTGCATATTGCTAAACACATAACAGCACGACGGGTAGCCAAACAGTTTTAATTACTATCTCGGAGAAATAACTTTACGTAATTTATTTTCCGTTTGTTTGCAGGTACACACTGAAATTCTCGCGTGGCAGTACCTTAGCACGCCGCTTAGAGCAACGAAAAAAATGGCGCAGCCCCCTAGTACAGTGCGGGACTTTTTAGAACAACAAAAACTAATTATGGAATTTAATTTTTTGCTAGGTGATACAACTTTATGACTAACCCTAGTATTTTGGATAAGGTTTCTCATTTTGAAAAAAATGTCAGCAGCGATCTTCACTGAGGTGACAGTAGTCATGGAATATCTCCTAAAATCGTCTCGAATCTACTTTTCCCGGTGTGGTGCAGCAGCTTGACTTGGCATGGATTCAAGAAGTCTTTGGAAATCCTCTGCAGAAATATTCAGCCATTCTGCCTCTACAATCGTCCATAACTGCGGAAGTGTTGACAGAGCAGAATGTTGTACACGAACTGACTTCTCGATTATGTCCTATACATGTTCGATGGGATTCCTATCGGGCGATTTGAGTGGCCAAATCATTCGCTCGTGTGGTCCAGAATGTTCTTCACACCAATTACGAACAGCTGTAGCCCGGTAATGACATCATGGTTTGGGAATATGGCTGGCCGCAGTGGCCGAACGGTTATAGGCGCTTCAGTATGGAACCACGCAAACGCTACGAACGCAGGTTCGAATCCTGCCTCAGACATGGATGTGTGTGATGTCCTTAGGTTGGTTAGGTTTAAGTAGTTCTACGTTCTAGGGGACTGATGACCTCAGATGTTAAGTCCCATAGTGCTCAGAGTCATTTTGAGAATATGAAGTCCGTAAATGGCTGCAAACGGTCGACAAGTAGCTGAACGTAACCACTTCCAGTTGGTTCAGTGGACCATGTAAAAACAACCCACATCATTATGAAGCCACCACCAGCTTGCACAGTGCCCTGTTGACAACCAGAGCCATTTTTGGAATACGAAGTCCATAAATGGCTGCAAATGGTCGACAAGTAGCTGAATGTAACCACTTCCAATCAATGGTCGGTTCAGTGGACCATGTAAAAACAGCCTTCATCATTAGGAAGCCACCACCATCTTGCACGGTGCCTTGTTCACAACTTCGGTCCACAGATTCGCGGGGTCTGACACACACTCGAACCCTACCATCGGCTTCTACCAACTGAAATCGGGACTCATCTGATCAGGCCACGACTTTCCAGTCGCCTAGGTTCCAGCCGATATGGTCACGAGGCCACAAGACGCGCTGCAGGCGATGTCGTGCTGTTAGCAAAGGCACTCACGTCGGTCGTCCGGTGCCA